>NC_088242.1:1124978-1154516 GCF_036934945.1 Oncorhynchus masou masou
TACTACTACTAAATAACCCCCCTTGCCTCCAAGCCTCCAAGCCATTACTACGAAATAACACCCCTAGCCTCCAGGCAACTACTACTAAATAATCCCCCTAGCCTCCAAGCCACTACTACTAAATAACCCCCTAACCTCCAAGCCACTACTACAAAATAACCCCCTAGTCTCCAAGCCACGACTACTAAATAACCCCCCTAGTCTCCAAGCCACGACTACTAAATAACCCCCTCGTCTCCAAGCCACTACAACTAAATAACCCCCTCGTCTCCAAGCCACTACTACTAAATAACCCCCTAGTCTCCAAGCCACTACTACTAAATAACACCCCTAGCTTCCAAGCCACTACTACTAAATAACCCCCTTGCCTCCAAGCCACTACTACTAAATAACCCCCTTGCCTCCAAGCTACTACTACTAAATAACCCCCTTGCCTCCAAGCTACTACTACTAAATAACCCCCAAGCCTCCAAGCCATTACTACGAAATAACACCCCTAGCCTCCAAGCAACTACTACTAAATAATCCCCCTAGCCTCCAAGCCACTACTACTAAATAACCCCCTAACCTCCAAGCCACTACTACAAAATAACCCCCTAGTCTCCAAGCCACGACTACTACATAACCCCCTAGTCTCCAAGCCACTACTACTAAATAACCCCACTAGCCTCCAAGCCACGACTACTAAATAACTCCCTAGCCTCCAAGCCACTACTACTAAATAACCCCCTTGCCTCCAAGCCACAACTACTAAATAACTCCCCTTGCCTCCAAGCCACTACTACTAAATAACCCCCAAGCCTCCAAGCCATTACTACGAAATAACACCCCTAACCTCCAAGCAACTACTACTAAATAATCCCCCTAGCCTCCAAGCCACTACTACAAAATAACCCCCCTAGCCTCCAAGCAACTACTACTAAATAACCCCCTAGCCTCCAAGCCACTACTACTAAATGACCCCCTAGCCACCAAGCCACTACTAAAAATAACCCCTAGTCTCCAAGCCATGACTACTAAATAACCCCCGAGTCTCCAAGCCATGACTACTAAATAACCCCCTAGTCTCCAAGCCATGACTACTAAATAACCCCGCCTCCAAGCCACTACTACTAAATAACCGCCCTAGCCTCCAAGCCACTACTACTAAATAACCCCTAGCCTCCAAGCCAGAAATACTAAATAACCTCCCTAGCCTCCAAGCCACTACTACTAAATAACCCCCTAGCATCCAAGCCAGTACTACTAAATAACCCCCTAGCCTCCAAGCCACTACTACTAAATAACCCCCTAGCCTCCAAGCCACTACTACTAAATAACCCTGTAGCCTCCAAGCCAGTACTACTAAATAACCCCCCTAGCCTCCAAGCAACTACTACTAAATAACTCCCTAGCCTCCAAGCCACTACTACAAAATAACCCCTAGTCTCCAAGCCACGACTACTAAATAACCCCCTAGTCTCCAAGCCACGACTACTAAATAACCCCCTTGTCTCCAAGCCACTACTACTATATAACCCCTAGCCTCCAAGCCACTACTACTAAATAACCCTGTAGCCTCCAATCCACTACAACTAAATAACCCCCTGGCCTCCAAGTCACTTCTATTAAATAATCCCCTTGCCTCCAAGCCACTACTACTAAATAACCCCCCTAGCCTCCAAGACCACTACTACTAAATAACCCTGTAGCCTCCAAGCCACTACAACTAAATAACCCCTAGTCTCCAAGCCACGACTACTAAATAACCCCCTAGCCTCCAAGCCACTACCACTAAATAACAACCCTAGCCTCCAAGCCACGACTACTAAATAACTCCCTAGCCTCCAAGCCACTACTACTAAATAACCCCTTGCCTCCAAGCCACTACTACTAAATAACCCCCTAGACTCCAAGCCACTACTACTAAATAACCCCCCTAGTCTCCAAACCAGTACTACTAAATAACCCCCTAGTCTCCAAGCCACGACTACTAAATAACCCCCTAGCCTCCAAGCCACTACGACTGAATGACCCACTAGCCTCCAAGCCACGACTACTACTAAATAACTCCCCTAGCCTCCAAGCCACTACTACAAAATAACCACCTAGCCTCCAAGCCACTACTACTAAATAACCCCCTAGCCTCCAAGCCACTACTACTAAATAACCCCTAGCCTCCAAGCCACTACTACTAAAAACAACCCTAGCCTCCAAGCCACTACTACTAAATAACCCCCCTAGCCTCCAAGCCACTACTCCTAAATAACCCCCTAGTATCCAAGCCACGACTACTAAATAACCCCCTAGCCTCCAAGCAACGATGACTAAATAACCCCCCTAGCCTCCAAGCCACTACCACCAAATAACCACCCTAGTCTCAAGCCACGACTACTAAATAACCCCTAGCCTCCAAGCAACTACTACTAAATAACCCCCTGGTCTCCAAGCAACGATGACTAAATAACCCCCTAGCCACCAAGGCACTACTACTAAATACCCCCTAGCCTCCAAGCCACTACTACTAAATAACCCCGTAGCCTCCAAGCCACTACTACTAAATAACCCCACTCTAGTCTCCAAGCCACTACTACTAAATAACCCCTAGTCTCCAAGCCACTACTACTAAATAACCCCCAGTCTCCAAGCCACTACTACTAAATAACCCCCAGCCTCAAAGCCACAACTACTAAATAACCCCCCCCAATAACCTCCAAGACACAACTAATAAATAACTCCAAGCCACTACTAAAATAACCCTGTAGCCTCCAAGCCATGACTACTAAATAACCCCCCTAGTCTCCAAGCCACTACAACTAAATAATCCCCTCGCCTCCAAGCCACTACTACTAAATAACCCCCCTAGCCTCCAAGCCACTACTACTAAATAACCCCCTAGCATCCAAGCCACGACTGCTAAATAACCCCCCTAGCCTCCAAGTCACTTCTACTAAATAACCCCACTAGCCTAGAAGCCACTACTACTAAATATCCCTAGCTCCCAAGCCACTACCACTAAATAACCCCCTAGTCTCCAAGCCACGACAACTAAATAACCCCTAGTCTCCAAGCCACAACTACTAAATCACCCCTAGTCTACAAGCCACGACAACTAAATAACCCCCTAGTCTCCAAGCCACGACTACTAAATAACCCCCTAGCCTCCAAGCCACTACCACTAAATAACCACCCTAGTCTCAAAGCCACGACTACTAAATTACCCCGTAGTCTCCAAGCAACTACTACTAAATAACCCCCTGGTCTCCAAGCAACGATGACTCAAATAACCCCCTAGCCTCCAAGCCATGACTACTAAATAACCCCTAACCTAGACTACAAAATAACCCCTAGACTCTAAGCCACTACTACTAAATAACCCCCTAGCCTCCAAGCCACTACTACTAAATAACCCCCCTAGTCTCAAAGCCACTATAACTAAATAACCCCCTAGCCTCCAAGCCACTACTACTAAATAACCCCCCTAGACTCCAAGCCACTACTACTAAATAACGCCCTAGCCTCCAAGCCACTACTACTAAATAACCCCCTAGCCTCCAAGCCACTACTACAATAACCCCTAGCCTCCAAGCCATGACTACTAAATAACCCCTAGCCACTACTACTAAATAACCCCCCTAGCCTCCAAGCCACTACTACTAAATAACCCTGTAGCCTCCAAGCCAATATAACTAAATAACCGCCCTAGCCTCCAAGCCAATATAACTAAATAACCCCCCTAGCCTCCAAGTCACTTCTACTAAATAACCCCTAGACTCCAAGCCACTACTACTAAATAACCCCTAAGCTCCAAGCCACTACTACAAAATAACCCCTAGTCTCCAAGCCACGACTACTACATAACCCCCTAGTCTCCAAGCCACTACTACTAAATAACCCCACTAGCCTCCAAGCCACTACTACTAAATAACTCCCTAGCCTCCAAGCCACTACTACTAAATAACCCCCTTTGCCTCCAAGCCACAACTACTAAATAACCCCTTGCCTCCAAGCCACTACTACTAAATAACCCCCAAGCCTCCAAGCCATTACTACTCTAAATAACACCCCTAACCTCCAAGCAACTACTACTAAATAATCCCCCTAGCCTCCAAGCCACTACTACAAAATAACCCCCTAGCCTCCAAGCAACTACTACTAAATAATCCCCCCAGCCTCCAAGCCACTACTACTAAATGACCCCTAGCCACCAAGCCACTACTAAAAATAACCCCTAGTCTCCAAGCCATGACTACTAAATAACCCCCTAGTCTCCAAGCCATGACTACTAAATAACCCCTAGTCTCCAAGCCATGACTACTAAATAACCCCTCGCTTCCAAGCCACTACTACTAAATAACCGCCCTAGCCTCCAAGCCACTACTACTAAATAACCCTGTAGCCTCCAAGCCAGAAATACTAAATAACCTCCCTAGCCTCCAAGCCACTACTACTAAATAACCCCCCTAGCCTCCAAGCCACGACTACTAAATAACTCCCTAGCCTCCAAGCCACTACTACTAAATAACCTCCCTAGCCTCCAAGCCACTACTAAATAACCCTGTAGCCTCCAAGCCAGTACTACTAAATAACCCCCCTAGCCTCCAAGCCACTACTACTAAATAACTCCCTAGCCTCCAAGCCACTACTACAAAATAACCCCCTAGTCTCCAAGCCACGACTACTAAATAACCCCCTAGTCTCCAAGCCACGACTACTAAATAACCCCCTTGTCTCCAAGCCACTACTACTATAACCCCCCTAGCCTCCAAGCCACTACTACTAAATAACCCTGTAGCCTCCAATCCACTACAACTAAATAACCCCCCTGGCCTCCAAGTCACTACTATTAAATAATCCCCCTTGCCTCCAAGCCACGACTACTAAATAACCCCTAGCCTCCAAGACCACTACTACTAAATAACCCTGTAGCCTCCAAGCCACTACCACTAAATAACCTCCCGAGCCTCCAAGCCACGACTACTAAATTACCCCGTAGTCTCCAAGCCACAACTACTGAATAACCCACCTAGTCTCCAAGCCACTACTACTAAATAACCCCTAGTCTCCAAGACACTACTACTAAATAACCCCTAGTCTCCAAGCCACTACAACTAAATAACCCCCTAGTCTCCAAGCCACGACTACTAAATAACCCTAGCCTCCAAGCCACTACCACTAAATAACAACCCTAGTCTCCAAGCCACGACTACTAAATAACTCCCTAGCCTCCAAGCCACTACTACTAAATAACCCCTTGCCTCCAAGCCACTACTACTAAATAACCCCCCTAGACTCCAAGCCACTACTACTAAATAACCCCCTAGTCTCCAAACCAGTACTACTAAATAACCCCCCTAGTCTCCAAGCCACGACTACTAAATAACCCCCTAGCCTCCAAGCCACTACGACTGAATGACCCACTAGCCTCCAAGCCACTACTACGACTAAATAACTCCCCTAGCCTCCAAGCCACTACTACAAAATAACCACCTAGCCTCCAAGCCACTACTACTAAATAACCCCCTAGCCTCCAAGCCACTACTACTAAATAACCCCTAGCCTCCAAGCCACTACTACTAAATAACAACCCTAGCCTCCAAGCCACTACTACTAAATAACCCCTAGCCTCCAAGCCACTACTCCTAAATAACCCCTAGTATCCAAGCCACGACTGCTAAAAAACCCCCCTAGCCTCCAAGCAACGATGACTAAATAACCCCTAGCCTCCAAGCCACTACCACCAAATAACCACCCTAGTCTCGAAGCCACTACTACTAAATAACCCCCTTGCCTCCAAGCAACTACTACTAAATAACCCCTGGTCTCCAAGCAACGATGACTAAATAACCCCCCTAGCCACCAAGGCACTACTACTAAATACCCCCTAGCCTCCAAGCCACTACTACTAAATAACCCCGTAGCCTCCAAGCCACTACTACTAAATAACCCCAGTCTCCAAGCCACTACTACTAAATAACCCCCTAGCCTCCAAGCCACTACTACTAAATAACCCCCCAGTCTCCAAGCCACTACTACTAAATAACCCCCAGCCTCAAAGCCACAACTACTAAATAACCCCTGCCTCCAAGCCACTACTAAATAACCCTGTAGCCTCCAAGCCATGACTACTAAATAACCCCCTAGTCTCCAAGCCACTACAACTAAATAATCCCCCTCGCCAAGCCACTACTACTAAATAACCCCCTAGCCTCCAAGCCACTACTACTAAATAACCCCCTAGCATCCAAGCCACTACTACTAAATAACCCCTAGCCTCCAAGTCACTTCTACTAAATAACCCTCTAGCCTCCAAGCCACTACTACTAAATATCCCTGTAGCCTCCAAGCCACTACCACTAAATAACCCCCTAGTCTCCAAGCCACGACTACTAAATAACCCCCTAGTCTCAAAGCCACGGCTACTAAATAACCCCCTTGTCTCCAAGCCACTACTACTATATAACCCCCCTAGCCTCCAAGCCACTACTACTAAATAACCCTGTAGCCTCCAATCCACTACAACTAAATAACCCCCCTGGCCTCCAAGTCACTTCTATTAAATAATCCCCCTTGCCTCCAAGCCACGACTACTAAATAACCCCCCTAGCCTCCAAGACCACTACTACTAAATAACCCTGTAGCCTCCAAGCCACTACCACTAAATAACCACCCGAGTTTCGAAGCCACGACTACTAAATTACCCCGTAGTCTCCAAGCCACAACTACTGAATAACCCACCTAGTCTCCAAGCCACTACTACTAAATAACCCCCTAGTCTCCAAGACACTACTACTAAATAACCCCCTAGTCTCCAAGCCACTACAACTAAATAACCCCCTAGTCTCCAAGCCACGACTACTAAATAACCCCCTAGCCTCCAAGCCACTACCACTAAATAACAACCCTAGTCTCCAAGCCACGACTACTAAATAACTCCCTAGCCTCCAAGCCACTACTACTAAATAACCCCCTTGCCTCCAAGCCACTACTACTAAAATAACCCCCCTAGACTCCAAGCCACTACTACTAAATAACCCCCTAGTCTCCAAACCAGTACTACTAAATAACCCCCTAGTCTCCAAGCCACGACTACTAAATAACCCCCTAGCCTCCAAGCCACTACGACTGAATGACCCACTAGCCTCCAAGCCACTACTACTAAATAACCCCCTAGCCTCCAAGCCACTACTACAAAATAACCACCTAGCCTCCAAGCCACTACTACTAAATAACCCCCTAGCCTCCAAGCCACTACTACTAAATAACCCCCTAGCCTCCAAGCCACTACTACTAAATAACAACCCTAGCCTCCAAGCCACTACTACTAAATAACCCCCTAGCCTCCAAGCCACTACTCCTAAATAACCCCCCTAGTATCCAAGCCACGACTGCTAAATAACCCCCCTAGCCTCCAAGCAACGATGACTAAATAACCCCCTAGCCTCCAAGCCACTACCACCAAATAACCACCCTAGTCTCGAAGCCACGACTACTAAATAACCCCCTAGCCTCCAAGCAACTACTACTAAATAACCCCCCTGGTCTCCAAGCAACGATGACTAAATAACCCCCCTAGCCACCAAGGCACTACTACTAAATACCCCCCTAGCCTCCAAGCCACTACTACTAAATAACCCCGTAGCCTCCAAGCCACTACTACTAAATAACCCCTCTAGTCTCCAAGCCACTACTACTAAATAACCCCCCTAGTCTCCAAGCCACTACTACTAAATAACCCCCAGTCTCCAAGCCACTACTACTAAATAACCCCCAGCCTCAAAGCCACAACTACTAAATAACCCCCTCGTTCCAAGCCACTACTAAATAACCCTGTAGCCTCCAAGCCATGACTACTAAATAACCCCCCTAGTCTCCAAGCCACTACAACTAAATAATCCCCCTACGCCTCCAAGCCACTACTACTAAATAACCCCCTAGCCTCCAAGCCACTACTACTAAATAACCCCCCTAGCATCCAAGCCACGACTGCTAAATAACCCCCTAGCCTCCCCTACTAAATAACCCCACTAGCCACTACTACTAAATATCCCTGTAGCCTCCAAGCCACTAAGTCTCCAAGCCACTACTAAATAACCCCCTAGTCTCCAAGCCACAACTACTAAATAACCCCCTAGTCTACAAGCCACTAACTAAATAACCCCTAGTCTCCAAGCCACTACTACTAAATAACCCCCTAGCCTCCAAGCCACTACTACTAAATAACCACCCTAGTCTCAAAGCCACGACTACTAAACAACCCCTAGTCTCCAAGCAACTACTACTAAATAACCCCCCTGGTCTCCAAGCAACGATGACTCTAAATAACCCTCCTCCAAGCCACTACTAAAATAACCCCTAGACTCTAAGCCACTACTACTAAATAACCCCCTAGCCTCCAAGCCACTACTACTAAATAACCCCCCTAGCCTCCAAGCCACTACTAACTAAATAACCCCCTAGCCTCCAAGCCACTACTACTAAATAACCCCTAGACTCCAAGCCACTACTACTAAATAACGCCTAGCCTCCAAGCCACTACTACTAAATAACCCCCTAGCCTCCAAGCCACTACTCAATAACCCTAGCCTCCAAGCCATGACTACTAAATAACCCCCCCCTAGCCACTACTACTAAATAACCCCCCTAGCCTCCAAGCCACTACTACTAAATAACCCTAGCCTCCAAGCCAATATAACTAAATAACCGCCCTACTCCAAAATATAACTAAATAAAAATAACCCCTAGCCTCCAAGTCACTTCTACTAAATAACCCCTAGACTTCCAAGCCACTACTACTAAATAACCCCCAACCTCCAAGCCACTACTACAAAATAACCCCTAGTCTCCAAGCCACGACTACTACATAACCCCCTAGTCTCCAAGCCACTACTACTAAATAACCCCACTAGCCTCCAAGCCACGACTACTAAATAACTCCCTAGCCTCCAAGCCACTACTACTAAATAACCCCTTGCCTCCAAGCCACAACTACTAAATAACTCCCCTTGCCTCCAAGCCACTACTACTAAATAAACACCCAAGCCTCCAAGCCATTACTACGAAATAACACCCCTAACCTCCAAGCAACTACTACTAAATAATCCCCCTAGCCTCCAAGCCACTACTACAAAATAACCCCCCTAGCCTCCAAGCAACTACTACTAAATAATCCCCTTAGCCTCCAAGCCACTACTACTAAATGACCCCCTAGCCACCAAGCCACTACTAAAAAATAACCCCCTAGTCTCCAAGCCATGACTACTAAATAACCCCTAGTCTCCAAGCCATGACTACTAAATAACCCCCTAGTCTCCAAGCCATGACTACTAAATAACCCCCTCGCCTCCAAGCCACTACTACTAAATAACCGCCCTAGCCTCCAAGCCACTACTACTAAATAACCCTGTAGCCTCCAAGCCAGAAATACTAAATAACCTCCCTAGCCTCCAAGCCACTACTACTAAATAACCCCCCTAGCCTCCAAGCCACTACTACTAAATAACCCTGTAGCCTCCAAGCCAGTACTACTAAATAACCCCCCTAGCCTCCAAGCCACTACTACTAAATAACCCCCTCGTCTCCAAGCCACTACTACTAAATAACCCACCGAGCCTCCAAGCCACGACTACTAAATAACCCCCTAGTCTCCAAGCCACGACTACTAAATAACCCCCCTAGCCTCCAAGCCACCACTACTAAATAACCCCCCTAGCCTCCAAGCCACTACTACTAAATAACCCCCAATCCACTTCAACTAAATAACCCCCCTGCCTCCAAGTCACTTCTATTAAATAACCCCCTTGCCTCCAAGCCACGACTACTAAATAACCCCCTAGCCTCCAAGACCACTACTACTAAATAACCCTGCCTCCAAGCCACTACAACTAAATAACCACCCGAGTTTACTAAATTACCCCGTAAAACTACTGAATAACCCACCTAGTCTCCAAGCCACTACTACTAAATAACCCCCTAGTCTCCAAGACACTACTACTAAATAACCCCCTAGTCTCCAAGCCACTACAACTAAATAACCCCCTAGTCTCCAAGCCACGACTACTAAATAACCCCCTAGCCTCCAAGCCACTACCACTAAATAACAACCCTAGTCTCCAAGCCACGACTACTAAATAACTCCCTAGCCTCCAAGCCACTACTACTAAATAACCCCCTTGCCTCCAAGCCACTACTACTAAATAACCCCCCTAGACTCCAAGCCACTACTACTAAATAACCCCCTAGTCTCCAAACCAGTACTACTAAATAACCCCCTAGTCTCCAAGCCACGACTACTAAATAACCCCCCTAGCCTCCAAGCCACTACGACTGAATGACCCACTAGCCTCCAAGCCACGACTACTGACTAAATAACTCCCCTAGCCTCCAAGCCACTACTACAAAATAACCACCTAGCCTCCAAGCCACTACTACTAAATAACCCCCTAGCCTCCAAGCCACTACTACTAAATAACCCCCTAGCCTCCAAGCCACTACTACTAAATAACAACCCTAGCCTCCAAGCCACTACTACTAAATAACCCCCAAGCCTCCAAGCACTACTACTAAATAACCCCCCTGGTCTCCAAGCCACGACTGACTAAATAACCCCCCTAGCCACCAAGGCACTACTACTAAATACCCCCTAGCCTCCAAGCCACTACTACTAAATAACCCCCTAGCCTCCAAGCCACTACTACTAAATAACCCCTCTAGTCTCCAAGCCACTACTACTAAATAACCCCCCTAGTCTCCAAGCCACTACTACTAAATAACCCCCCTGTCTCCAAGCCACTACTACTAAATAACCCCCAGCCTCAAAGCCACACTACTAAATAACCCCCTTGTCTCCAAGCCACTACTAAATAACCCTGTAGCCTCCAAGCCATACTACTAAATAACCCCCTAGTCTCCAAGCCAACAACTAAATAATCCCCCTTGCCTCCAAGCCACTACTACTAAATAACCCCCTAGCCTCCAAGCCACTACTACTAAATAACCCCCTAGCATCCAAGCCACGACTGCTAAATAACCCCCCTAGCCTCCAAGCAACTACTACTAAATAACCCCCTAGCCTCCAAGCCCTGTACTACTACTAAATAACCCCCTAGTCTCCAAGCCACTACTACTAAATAACCCCCTAGTCTCCAAGCCACAACTACTAAATAACCCCCTAGTCTACAAGCCACCAAGCCACTACAACTAAATAACCCCCTAGTCTCCAAGCCACGACTACTAAATAACCCCTAGCCTCCAAGCCACTACCACTAAATAACCACCCTAGTCTCAAATAAATTACCCCGTAGTCTCCAAGCCACTACAACTAAATAACCCCCTAGTCTCCAAGCCACTACTACTAAATAACCCCCTAGCCTCCAAGCCACTACTACTAAATAAAGCCACCTAAATAACTCCCTAGCCTCCAAGCCACTACTACTAAATAACCCCCTTGCCTCCAAGCCACTACTACTAAATAACCCCCTTGACTCTCCAAGCCACTACTAAAATAACCCCCTAGTCTCCAAACCAGTACTACTAAATAACCCCCTAGTCTCCAAGCCACGACTACTAAATAACCCCCTAGCCTCCAAGCCACTACGACTGAATGACCCACTACTACCACGACTAAATAACCCCCTAGCCTCCAAGCCACTACCACTAAATAACCCCCTAGTCTCCAAGCCACGACAACTAAATAACCCCCTAGTCTCCAAGCCACAACTACTAAATCACCCCCTAGTCTACAAGCCACGACAACTAAATAACCCCCTAGTCTCCAAGCCACGACTACTAAATAACCCCCTAGCCTCCAAGCCACTACCACTAAATAACCACCCTAGTCTCAAAGCCACGACTACTAAATAACCCCCTAGCCTCCAAGCAACTACTACTAAATAACCCCCCTGGTCTCCAAGCAACGATGACTCAATAACCCTGTAGCCTCCAAGCCATGACTACTAAATAACCCCCTAGACTCTAAGCCACTACTACTAAATAACCCCCCTAGCCTCCAAGCCACTACTACTAAATAACCCCCCTAGCCTCAAAGCCACTATAACTAAATAACCCCCCTAGCCAACAAGCCACTACTACTAAATAACCCCCTAGACTCCAAGCCACTACTACTAAATAACGCCTCTAGCCTCCAAGCCACTACTACTAAATAACCCCCCTAGCCTCCAAGCCACTACTCAATAACCCTGTAGCCTCCAAGCCATGACTACTAAATAACCCCCCTAGCCACTACTACTAAATAACCCCCCTAGCCTCCAAGCCACTACTACTAAATAACCCTGTAGCCTCCAAGCCAATATAACTAAATAACCGCCCTAGCCTCCAAGCCAATATAACTAAATAACCCCCCTAGCCTCCAAGTCACTTCTACTAAATAACCCCCTAGACTCCAAGCCACTACTACTAAATAACCCCCTAACCTCCAAGCCACTACTACAAAATAACCCCCTAGTCTCCAAGCCACGACTACTACATAACCCCCTAGTCTCCAAGCCACTACTACTAAATAACCCCACTAGCCTCCAAGCCACGACTACTAAATAACTCCCTAGCCTCCAAGCCACTACTACTAAATAACCCCCTTGCCTCCAAGCCACAACTACTAAATAACTCCCCTTGCCTCCAAGCCACTACTACTAAATAACCCCAAGCCTCCAAGCCATTACTACGAAATAACACCCCTAACCTCCAAGCAACTACTACTAAATAATCCCCCTAGCCTCCAAGCCACTACTACAAAATAACCCCCCTAGCCTCCAAGCAACTACTACTAAATAATCCCCTTAGCCTCCAAGCCACTACTACTAAATGACCCCCTAGCCACCAAGCCACTACTAAAAAATAACCCCCTAGTCTCCAAGCCATGACTACTAAATAACCCCCTAGTCTCCAAGCCATGACTACTAAATAACCCCCTAGTCTCCAAGCCATGACTACTAAATAACCCCCTCGCCTCCAAGCCACTACTACTAAATAACCGCCCTAGCCTCCAAGCCACTACTACTAAATAACCCTGTAGCCTCCAAGCCAGAAATACTAAATAACCTCCCTAGCCTCCAAGCCACTACTACTAAATAACCCCCCTAGCCTCCAAGCCAGTACTACTAAATAACCTCCCTAGCCTCCAAGCCACTACTACTATATAACCCCCCTAGCCTCCAAGCCACTACTACTAAATAACCCTGTAGCCTCCAAGCCAGTACTACTAAATAACCCCCCTAGCCTCCAAGCCACTACTACTAAATAACTCCCTAGCCTCCAAGCCACTACTACAAAATAACCCCCTAGTCTCCAAGCCACGACTACTAAATAACCCCCTAGTCTCCAAGCCACGACTACTAAATAACCCCCTTGTCTCCAAGCCACTACTACTATATAACCCCCTAGCCTCCAAGCCACTACTACTAAATAACCCTGTAGCCTCCAATCCACTACAACTAAATAACCCCCCTGGCCTCCAAGTCACTTCTATTAAATAATCCCCCTTGCCTCCAAGCCACGACTACTAAATAACCCCCCTAGCCTCCAAGACCACTACTACTAAATAACCCTGTAGCCTCCAAGCCACTACCACTAAATAACCACCCGAGTTTCGAAGCCACGACTACTAAATTACCCCGTAGTCTCCAAGCCACAACTACTGAATAACCCACCTAGTCTCCAAGCCACTACTACTAAATAACCCCCTAGTCTCCAAGACACTACTACTAAATAACCCCTAGTCTCCAAGCCACTACAACTAAATAACCCCCTAGTCTCCAAGCCACGACTACTAAATAACCCCCTAGCCTCCAAGCCACTACCACTAAATAACAACCCTAGTCTCCAAGCCACGACTACTAAATAACTCCCTAGCCTCCAAGCCACTACTACTAAATAACCCCCTTGCCTCCAAGCCACTACTACTAAATAACCCCCCTAGACTCCAAGCCACTACTACTAAATAACCCCCCTAGTCTCCAAACCAGTACTACTAAATAACCCCCCTAGTCTCCAAGCCACGACTACTAAATAACCCCCTAGCCTCCAAGCCACTACGACTGAATGACCCACTAGCCTCCAAGCCACGACTACGACTAAATAACTCCCCTAGCCTCCAAGCCACTACTACAAAATAACCACCTAGCCTCCAAGCCACTACTACTAAATAACCCCCTAGCCTCCAAGCCACTACTACTAAATAACCCCCTAGCCTCCAAGCCACTACTACTAAATAACAACCCTAGCCTCCAAGCCACTACTACTAAATAACCCCCTAGCCTCCAAGCCACTACTCCTAAATAACCCCCCTAGTATCCAAGCCACGACTGCTAAATAACCCCCCTAGCCTCCAAGCAACGATGACTAAATAACCCCTAGCCTCCAAGCCACTACCACCAAATAACCACCCTAGTCTCCAAGCCACGACTACTAAATAACCCCCTAGCCTCCAAGCAACTACTACTAAATAACCCCCCTGGTCTCCAAGCAACGATGACTAAATAACCCCCCTAGCCACCAAGGCACTACTACTAAATACCCCCCTAGCCTCCAAGCCACTACTACTAAATAACCCCGTAGCCTCCAAGCCACTACTACTAAATAACCCCTCTAGTCTCCAAGCCACTACTACTAAATAACCCCCCTAGTCTCCAAGCCACTACTACTAAATAACCCCCCAGTCTCCAAGCCACTACTACTAAATAACCCCCCAGCCTCAAAGCCACAACTACTAAATAACCCCCCTCGTCTCCAAGCCACTACTAAATAACCCTGTAGCCTCCAAGCCATGACTACTAAATAACCCCCCCCTAGTCTCCAAGCCACTACAACTAAATAATCCCCCCTCGCCTCCAAGCCACTACTACTAAATAACCCCCCTAGCCTCCAAGCCACTACTACTAAATAACCCCCCTAGCATCCAAGCCACGACTGCTAAATAACCCCCCTAGCCTCCAAGTCACTTCTACTAAATAACCCCTCTAGCCTAGAAGCCACTACTACTAAATATCCCTGTAGCCTCCAAGCCACTACCACTAAATAACCCCCTAGTCTCCAAGCCACGACAACTAAATAACCCCCTAGTCTCCAAGCCACAACTACTAAATCACCCCCTAGTCTACAAGCCACGACAACTAAATAACCCCCTAGTCTCCAAGCCACGACTACTAAATAACCCCCTAGCCTCCAAGCCACTACCACTAAATAACCACCCTAGTCTCAAAGCCACGACTACTAAATAACCCCCTAGCCTCCAAGCAACTACTACTAAATAACCCCTAGGTCTCCAAGCCCCGATGACTCAATAACCCTGCCTCCAAGCCACTACTACTAAATAACCCCCTAGCCTCCAAGCCACTACTACTAAATAACCCCCTAGCCTCCAAGCCACTACTACTAAATAACCCCCCTAGCCTCAAAGCCACTATAACTAAATAACCCCCCTAGCCACCAAGCCACTACTACTAAATAACCCCCTAGACTCCAAGCCACTACTACTAAATAACGCCTCTAGCCTCCAAGCCACTACTACTAAATAACCCCCCTAGCCTCCAAGCCACTACTCAATAACCCTGTAGCCTCCAAGCCATGACTACTAAATAACCCCCCTAGCCACTACTACTAAATAACCCCCCTAGCCTCCAAGCCACTACTACTAAATAACCCTGTAGCCTCCAAGCCAATATAACTAAATAACCGCCCTAGCCTCCAAGCCAATATAACTAAATAACCCCCCTAGCCTCCAAGTCACTTCTACTAAATAACCCCCTAGACTCCAAGCCACTACTACTAAAGAACCCCCTTGCCTCCAAGCCACTACTACTAAATAACCCCCCTAGCCTCCAAGCCACAACTACTAAATAACCCCCCTAGTCTCCAAGCCACTACTACTGAATAACCCCCCTAGCCTCTAAGCCACTACTACTAAATAACCCCCTAGCCTCCAAGCCACTACTACTAAATAACCCCCTAGCCTCTACTACTAAATAACCCCCCTAGCCACCAAGCCACTATTACTAAATAACCCTGTTGCCTCCAAGCCAATATAACTAAATAACCCTCCTAGCCTCCAAGCCACTTCTACTAAATAACCCCCTAGACTCCAAGCCACTACTACTAAATAACCCCCCTTGCCTCCAAGCCACTACTACTAAATAACCCCACTAGCCTCCAAGCCACGACTACTAAATAACCCCCCTAGTCTCCAAGCCACTACTACTGAATAACCCCCCTAGCCTCTAAGCCACTACTACTAAATGACCCCCCTAGCCTCCAAGCCACTACTACTAAATAACCTCCCTAGCCTCCAAGCCACTACTACTAAATAACCCCCCTAGCCTCCAAGCCACTACTACTAAATAACCCTGTTGCCTCCAAGCCAATATAACTAAATAACCCCCCTAGCCTCCAAGTCCACTACTAAATAACCCCCTAGACTCCAAGCCACTACTACTAAATAACCCCCTAGCCTCCAAGCCACTACTACTAAATAACCCCCTAGCCTCCAAGCCACGACTACTAAATAACCCCCCCCAGCCTCCAAGCCACTACTACTAAATAACCCTGTAGCCTCCAAGCCACTACCACTAAATAATCCCCTAGCCTCCAAGCCACTACAACTAAATAACCCCTAGTCTACAAGCCACAACTACTAAATCACCCCTAGTCTCCAAGCCACGACAACTAAATAACCCCCTAGTCTCCAAGCCACAACTACTAAATCACCCCCCTAGTCTCCAAGCCACGACTAAATAACCCCCTAGTCTCCAAACCACGACTACTAAATAACCCCCTAGCCTCCAAGCCACTACCACTAAATAACCTCCTAGTCTCAAAGCCACGACTACTAAATAACCCCCTAGCCTCCAAGCAACTACTACTAAATAACCCCTGGTCTCCAAGCAACGATGACTCAATAACCCTGTAGCCTCCAAGCCATGACTACTAAATAACCCCCCTAGCCACTACTACTAAATAACCCCCCTAGCCTCCAAGCCACTAGTACTAAATAACCCTGTAGCCTCCAAGCCAATATAACTAAATAACCCCCTAGCCTCCAAGTCACTTCTACTAAATAACCCCTAGACTCCAAGCCACTACTACTAAAGAACCCCCCTTGCCTCCAAGCCACTACTACTAAATAACCCCCCTAGCCTCCAAGCCACGACTACTAAATAACCCCCTAGTCTCCAAGCCACTACTACTGAATAACCCCCTAGCCTCTAAGCCACTACTACTAAATAACCCCCCTAGCCTCCAAGCCACTACTACTAAATAACCCCCTAGCCTCCAAGCCACTACTACTAAATAACCCCCCTAGCCACCAAGCCACTATTACTAAATAACCCTGTTGCCTCCAAGCCAATATAACTAAATAACCCCCCTAGCCTCCAAGCCACTTCTACTAAATAACCCCCTAGACTCCAAGCCACTACTACTAAATAACCCCCCTTGCCTCCAAGCCACTACTACTAAATAACCCCACTAGCCTCCAAGCCACGACTACTAAATAACCCCCTAGTCTCCAAGCCACTACTACTGAATAACCCCCTAGCCTCTAAGCCACTACTACTAAATAACCCCCCTAGCCTCCAAGCCACTACTACTGAATAACCCCCCTAGCCTCTAAGCCACTACTACTAAATGACCCCCCTAGCCTCCAAGCCACTACTACTAAATAACCTCCCTAGCCTCCAAGCCACTACTACTAAATAACCCCCTAGCCACCAAGCCACTACTACTAAATAACCCTGTTGCCTCCAAGCCAATATAACTAAATAACCCCCCTAGTCTCCAAGCCACTACTACTGAATAACCCCCTAGCCTCCAAGCCACTACTACTAAATAACCCCCTAGCCTCCAAGCCACTACTACTAAATAACCCCCTAGCCTCCAAGCCACTACTACTAAATAACCCCCTAGCCTCCAAGCCACTACTACTAAATAACCCCCTAGCCTCCAAGCCACTACTCAATAACCCCCCTCCAAGCCATGACTACTAAATAACCCCCCTAGCCACTACTACTAAATAACCCCCCTAGCCACCAAGCCGCTACTACTAAATAACCCTGTAGCCTCCAAGCCACTACTACTAAATAACCCCCCTAGCCTCCAAGCCACTACTACTAAATAACCCCCCTAGCCACTACTACTAAATAACCCTGTTGCCTCCAAGCCAATATAACTAAGTAACCCCCCTAGCCTCCAAGTCACTTCTACTAAATAACCCCCTAGACTCCAAGCCACTACTACTAAATAACCCCCCTTGCCTCCAAGCCACTACTACTAAATAACCCCCCTAGCCTCTAAGACACTACTACTAAATAACCCCCCTAGTCTCCAAGCCACTACTACTAAATAACCCTGTTGCCTCCAAGCCACTACTACTAAATAACCCCCCTAGTCTCCAAGCCACTACTACTAAATAACCCCCTTAGCCTCCAAGCCACTACTACTAAATAACCCCCTAGTCTCCAAGCCACTACTACTAAATAACCCTGTTGCCTCCAAGCCCCTACTACTAAATAACCCCCCTAGCTAAGCCACTACTACTACATAACCCCCTAGCCTCTAAGCCACTACTACTAAATAACCCCCCTAGCCTCCAAGCCACTACTACTAAATAACCCCCTAGCCTCCAAGCCACTACTACTAAATAACCCCCCTAGCCTCCAAGCCACTACTACTAAATAACCCCCTAGCCTCCAAGCCACTACTACTAAATAACCCCCTAGTCTCCAAGTCACTACTACTAAATAACCCCCTAGTCTCCAAGTCACTACTACTAAATAACCCCCCTAGTCTCCAAGCCACTACTACTAAATAACCCCTAGCCTCCAAGCCACTACTACTAAATAACCCCCTAGCCTCCAAGCCACTACTACTAAATAACCCCCTAGCCTCCAAGCCACTACTACTAAATAACCCCATAGCCTCCAAGCCACTACTACTAAATAACCCCCTAAGCCTCCAAGCCACTACTACTAAATAACCCCCTAGCCTCCAAGCCACTACTACTAAATAACCCCCTAGTCTCCAAGCCACTACTACTAAATAACCCCCCTAGCCTCCAAGCCACTACTACTAAATAACCCCCTAGCCTCCAAGCCACTACTACTAAATAACCCCCCTAGTCTCCAAGCCACTACTACTAAATAACCCTGTTGCCTCCAAGCCACTACTACTAAATAACCCCCTAGCCTCTAAGCCACTACTACTAAATAACCCCCTAGCTCCAAGCCACGACTACTAAATAACCCCCCTAGTCTCCAAGCCACTACTACTAAATAACCCCCCTAGCCTCCAAGCCACTACTACTAAATAACCCCCTAGCCTCTACTACTAAATAACCCCCCTAGCCACCAAGCCACTATTACTAAATAACCCTGTTGCCTCCAAGCCAATATAACTAAATAACCCCCTAGCCTCCAAGCCACTACTACTAAATAACCCCTAGACTCCAAGCCACTACTACTAAATAACCCCCTTGCCTCCAAGCCACTACTACTAAATAACCCCCTAGCCTCCAAGCCACTACTAAATAACCCCCTAGTCTCCAAGTCACTACTACTAAATAACCCCCTAGCCTCCAAGCCACTACTACTAAATACCCCCCTCCAGCCTCCAAGCCACTACTACTAAATAACCTCCCTAGCCTCCAAGCCACTACTACTAAATAACCCCCCTAGGCACCAAGCCACTACTACTAAATAACCCTGTTGCCTCCAAGCCAATATAACTAAATAACCCCCCTAGCCTCCAAGTCACTTCTACTAAATAACCCCCTAGACTCCAAGCCACTACTACTAAATAACCCCCCTTGCCTCCAAGCCACTACTACTAAATAACCCCCTAGCCTCCAAGCCACGACTACTAAATAACCCCTAGCCTAGAAGCCACTACTACTAAATAACCCTGTAGCCTCCAAGCCACTACCACTAAATAACCCCTAGTCTCCAAGCCACGACAACTAAATAACCCCTAGTCTCCAAGCCACAACTACTAAATCACCCCTAGTCTCCAAGCCACGACAACTAAATAACCCCCTAGTCTCCAAGCCACAACTACTAAATCACCCCCTAGTCTCCAAGCCACGACAACTAAATAACCCCCTAGTCTCCAAGCCACGACTACTAAATAACCCCCTAGCCTCCAAGCCACTACCACTAAATAACCACCCTAGTCTCAAAGCCACGACTACTAAATAACCCCCTAGCCTCCAAGCAACTACTACTAAATAACCCCCCTGGTCTCCAAGCAACGATGACTCAATAACCCTGTAGCCTCCAAGCCATGACTACTAAATAACCCCCCTAGCCACTACTACTAAATAACCCCCCTAGCCTCCAAGCCACTAGTACTAAATAACCCTGTAGCCTCCAAGCCAATATAACTAAATAACCCCCCTAGCCTCCAAGTCACTTCTACTAAATAACCCCCTAGACTCCAAGCCACTACTACTAAAGAACCCCCCTTGCCTCCAAGCCACTACTACTAAATAACCCCCCTAGCCTCCAAGCCACGACTACTAAATAACCCCCTAGTCTCCAAGCCACTACTACTGAATAACCCCCCAAGCCAGTAGCCTCTAAGCCACTACTACTAAATAACCCCCTAGCCTCCAAGCCACTACTACTAAATAACCCCCTAGCCTCCAAGCCACTACTACTAAATAACCCCCTAGCCACCAAGCCACTATTACTAAATAACCCTGTTGCCTCCAAGCCAATATAACTAAATAACCCCCATAGCCTCCAAGACACTTCTACTAAATAACCCCCTAGACTCCAAGCCACTACTACTAAATAACCCCTTGCCTCCAAGCCACTACTACTAAATAACCCCCCTAGCCTCCAAGCCACGACTACTAAATAACCCCCCTAGTCTCCAAGCCACTACTACTGAATAACCCCCTAGCCTCTAAGCCACTACTACTAAATAACCCCTAGCCTCCAAGCCACTACTACTGAATAACCCCCCTAGCCTCTAAGCCACTACTACTAAATGACCCCCCTAGCCTCCAAGCCACTACTACTAAATAACCTCCCTAGCCTCCAAGCCACTACTACTAAATAACCCTCCTAGCCACCAAGCCACTACTACTAAATAACCCTGTTGCCTCCAAGCCAATATAACTAAATAACCCCCCTAGCCTCCAAGTCACTTCTACTAAATAACCCCCCTAGACTCCAAGCCACTACTACTAAATAACCCCCGTTACCTCCAAGCCACTACTACTAAATAACCCCCTAGCCTCCAAGCCACTACTACTAAATAACCCCCTAGTCTCCAAGCCACTACTACTAAATAACCCCCTAGCCTCTAAGCCACTACTACTAAATAACCCCCTAGCCTCCAAGCCACTACTACTGAATAACCCCCTAGCCTCTAAGCCACTACTACTAAATAACCCCCCTAGCCTCCAAGCCACTACTACTAAATAACCCCCTAGCCTCCAAGCCACTACTACAATAACCCCCTCCAAGCCATGACTACAAATAACCCCCCTAGCCTAGCCACTACTACTAAATAACCCCCCCTAGCCTCCAAGCCACTACTACTAAATAACCCCCTAGCCACTACTACTAAATAACCCTGTTGCCTCCAAGCCAATATAACTAAGTAACCCCCCTAGCCTCCAAGTCACTTCTACTAAATAACCCCTAGACTCCAAGCCACTACTACTAAATAACCCCCTAGCCTCCAAGCCACTACTACTAAATAACCCCTAGCCTCTAAGACACTACTACTAAATAACCCCCCTAGTCTCCAAGCCACTACTACTAAAAAACCCTGTTGCCTCCAAGCCACTACTACTAAATAACCCCCCTAGTCTCCAAGCCACTAATACTAAATAACCCCCCTAGCCTCCAAGCCACTACTACTAAATAACCCCCCTAGTCTCCAAGCCACTACTACTAAATAACCCTGTTGCCTCCAAGCCCCTACTACTAAATAACCCCCTAGCCTCTAAGCCACTACTACTAAATAACCCCCCTAGCCTCCAAGCCACTACTAGCCAAGCTACTACTAAATAACCCCCCTAGCCTCCAAGCCACTACTACTAAATAACCCCCCTAGCCTCCAAGCCACTACTACTAAATAACCCCCCTAGCCTCCAAGCCACTACTACTAAATAACCCCCTAGCCTCCAAGCCACTACTACTAAATAACCCCCTAGTCTACTACTAAATAACCCCCCTAGTCACACTACTACTAAATAACCCCCCTAGTCTCCAAGTCACTACTACTAAATCACTAAGCTACTACTAAATAACCCCCTAGTCTCCAAGCCACTACTACTAAATAACCCCCCTAGCCTCCAAGCCACTACTACTAAATAACCCCCTAGTCTCCAAGCCACTACTACTAAATAACCCCCTAGCCTCCAAGCCACTACTACTAAATAACCCCATAGCCTCCAAGCCACTACTACTAAATAACCCCCCTATAGCCTCCAAGCCACTACTACTAAATAACCCCCCTAGCCTCCAAGCCACTACTACTAAATAATCCCCCTAGTCTCCAAGCCACTACTACTAAATAACCCCCTAGCCTCCAAGCCACTACTACTAAATAACCCCCTAGCCTCCAAGCTACTACTACTAAATAACCCCCCTAGTCTCCAAGCCACTACTACTAAATAACCCTGTTGCCTCCAAGCCACTACTACTAAATAACCCCCCTAGCCTCTAAGCCACTACTACTAAATAACCCCCCTAGCCTCCAAGCCACTACTACTAAATAACCCCATAGCCTCCAAGCCACTACTACTAAATAACCCCATAGCCTCTAAGCCACTACTACTAAATAACCCCCCTAGCCTCCAAGCCACTACTACTAAATAACCCCCCATAGCCTCCTGAATTGCTTACAGAAAATTCAGAGATCCTAATGGCGACAGTATTGAGCATTAAATAAATACTACTATCCCACAAACACTTCCTCATGAAAACTATATATCATCTAGTCTTGTTCTGGTCCTCTATGGACTTCCACGACATCTCGGCCACTGAACCCTTCATCCACACCACATAAACATCACTCATTGACTTGAGGTTTTCGTTGAGTTGTCGTAGGTAAGACAGCCACAAGGGGGTGCTGTAGTACACAGTAATATATCCCAATAAATAACAGTAAGTGCTGGAGAGAGGGGAGGGGTGGTGGGAATGGTTTCAGGACACTGAGGCAGATTACGCAGGTTGGCACAGCAATGCACAGCTTAGCTGCACAGCAATTTGAGGCTGTTGCAGAATGCAGACACAGTAGTAACGTGAGACAGGAAGTACAGTCAAGATATCCAAATCCAGGTTTGCTCACACAACCTCACCAGGCTGGTCCCAGATCTGTTGTCTCCTTCTATAGACTCGTGCCCAGATCTGTGGTCTCCTTCTATAGCCTGGTCCCAGATCTGTGGTCTCGTTCTATAGACCTAGCTCTAGAGTCAGATGAAAGCATGGATACCATTGCTGTGTCTCTGTTTGCAGTTTGAATGAAGTTGCAAACCTAGCAGCAAACAAAACTACCTTAAAACCTCCTTCAAACTCCATGTACAGATACTGGACACAGAGACATACACATGGTCTCCACATGTTCATCTGAATCTGGGGAAGAAGATCAAGTCTTTCAATACCATAGTGATGAGTTACAACCTGTATTGGTGGCAAACAGAGAGTACAGTCACCTCATCATCTCCCTTCAGTCCAGAGGTGTGAATGAGAGTACAGCCACCTCATCACCTCCATACAGCCCAGTGGTGTGAATGAGACTACAGCCACCTCATCACCTCCATACAGCCCAGTGGTGTGAATGAGACTACAGCCACCTCATCATCTCTCTACAGTCCAGTGGTGTGAATGAGACTACCGCCACCTCATCACCTCTCTACAGTCCAGTGGTGTGAATGAGACTACAGCCACCTCATCACCTCTCTACAGTCCAGTGGTGTGAATGAGACTACAGCCACCTCATCACCTCTCTACAGTCCAGAGGTGTGAATGAGACTACAGTCACCTCATCATCTCCCTTCAGTCCAGTGGTGTGAATGAGACTACAGCCACCTCATCATCTCTCTACAGTCCAGTGGTGTGAATGAGACTACAGCCACCTCATCATCTCCATACAGTCCAGAGGTGTGAATGAGACTACAGCCACCTCATCATCTCCATACAGTCCAGTGGTGTGAAGGAGACTACAGCCACCTCATCATCTCCATACAGCCCAGTGGTGTGAAGGAGACTACAGCCACCTCATCATCTCTCTACAGTCCAGTGGTGTGAAGGAGACTACAGCCACCTCATCTCCATACAGCCCAGTGGTGTGAAGGAGACTACAGCCACCTCATCATCTCTCTACAGTCCAGTGGTGTGAATGAGACTACAGCCACCTCATCATCTCCATACAGCCCAGTGGTGTGGATGAGACTACAGCCACCTCATCATCTCTCTACAGTCCAGTGGTGTGAAGGAGACTACAGCCACCTCATCATCTCTCTACAGTCCAGAGGTGTGAATGAGACTACAGCCACCTCATCATCTCCATACAGTCCAGTGGTGTGACTGAGACTACAGCCACCTCATCACCTCTACAGTCCAGAGGTGTGAATGAGACTACAGCCACCTCATCATCTCCATACAGTCCAGAGGTGTGAATGAGACTACAGCCACCTCATCATCTCTCTACAGTCCAGAGGTGTGAATGAGACTACAGCCACCTCATCATCTCCATACAGTCCAGTGGTGTGAATGAGACTACAGTCACCTCATCACCTCTCTACAGTCCAGAGGTGTGAATGAGACTACAGCCACCTCATCACCTCTCTACAGTCCAGTGGTGTGAATGAGACTACAGCCACCTCATCATCTCCATACAGTCCAGTGGTGTGAATGAGACTACAGCCACCTCATCACCTCTCTACAGTCCAGTGGTGTGAATGAGACTACAGCCACCTCATCATCTCCATACAGTCCAGAGGTGTGAATGAGACTACAGCCACCTCATCATCTCCATACAGTCCAGTGGTGTGAATGAGACTACAGCCACCTCATCATCTCCATACAGTCCAGAGGTGTGAATGAGACTACAGCCACCTCATCATCTCTACAGTCCAGTGGTGTGAATGAGACTACAGCCACCTCATCATCTCTCTACAGTCCAGAGGTGTGAATGAGACTAGCCACCTCATCCAGAGTGGTGTGAATGAGACTACAGCCACCTCATCATCTCCTACAGTCCAGTGGTGTGAATGAGACTACAGCCACCTCATCATCTCCTACAGTCCAGAGGTGTGAATGAGACTACAGCCACCTCATCATCTCCATACAGTCCAGTGGTGTGAATGAGACTACAGCCACCTCATCATCTCTCTACAGTCCAGTGGTGTGAATGAGACTACAGTCAACTCATCACCTCTCTACAGTCCAGAGGTGTGAATGAGACTACAGCCACCTCATCATCTCCATACAGCCCAGTGGTGTGAATGAGACTACAGCCACCTCATCACCTCTCTACAGTCCAGTGGTGTGAATGAGACTACAGCCACCTCATCATCTCCATACAGCCCAGTGGTGTGAAGGAGACTACAGCCACCTCATCATCTCCATACAGTCCAGTGGTGTGAATGAGACTACAGCCACCTCATCACCTCTCTACAGTCCAGTGGTGTGAATGAGACTACAGCCACCTCATCATCTCCATACAGTCCAGTGGTGTGAATGAGACTACAGCCACCTCATCATCTCTCTACAGTCCAGAGGTGTGAATGAGACTACAGCCAAATTAGTGCATTCAGCGATTTCAGCCACACTCGACAGGCGTAAAAATCGAGCACACCACCATGCACCTATAGATAAACATTGGCAGGAGATTGGCCCGTTTATAGAGCTTTTAACGTGGAACCGACATAGAATACCACTTTTCCAACAAGTCAGTTGGTCTAATTTCTGCCCTGCTAGAGCTGCCCCGGTCAACTGTAAATGTAAAGGTCTTCTGAGCAACAACAGCTCAGCAGCGAAGAGGTAGGCCACACAAGGTCACAGAACGGGACCACCGAGTGCTGAAGTGCATAAAATTATCTGTCCCCGGTTGCAACATTCAACATGCGCTCCCGAGTGTCGATCTCAGTACTAGACGTGTCACTACAGACCATTGTTTGATTCCAGGCTGTATCACAACAGGCCGCGTGATTCACCACAAGAACAATTTGTCTGGGAGCTTCATGAAATGGGTTTCCATGGTCGAGCAGCCGCACACAAGCTAAGAAGACCATGTGCAATGTCAAGCGTCGCCTGGAGTGGTGTAAAGCTTGCCGCCATTGGACTCTGGAGCAGTGGAAACGCTTTTCTGTGGTGATGAATCACGCCTCACCATCTGCTGTTGGCTTGTGTGGGTGTATGTGCTATGCAACATAGCTGACTTGAAACATTGTTAACAGTTTCAGGGCCATGGGCATTTCTCGTGATGGAAAAATACAGAATAACATACCAGACTGTTTTTGTTAGAACTCAAACTTAACAATAACAGAAACCAGATATGTGATAACGGTATCTAGGGAATGAGCGCTTAGATACTCTACACAGAAACAGTTACATCTATCAACTGGAGCGCCTGGGGGCTGGTTCCAGTTCGTACGCCAACAATCAACGATAGGCTGGGTGAGTCTAAACCACTCCCACTCTCTACTCTGTGACAGGCCGGTTCAGAAGCAGGAATTACCTCTGTCAGAGTATATTATAATAATTTTGTCAGGTGACTCATTGTCATATTTATCCTGATACCAGATTTGAATTGACACAACCCTAACAGCTGACTGACTAGCTAGCTGACTGACTAGCAAGCTAGCTGACTGACTAGCTAGCTGACTGACTAGCTAGCTAACTAGCTAGCTAACTAACTAGCTAGCTCGCTGACTGACTAGCTAGCTGACTGACTAGCTAGCCGACTGACTAGCTAGCTGACTGACTCGCAAGCTGACTAGCAAGCTGACTAGCAAGCTGACTAGCAAGCTGACTGAGCAGCCAAAGCGACATCACTCGAGGGGCACAGCGACATCATTAGAGGGGCACAGTAACGGCACAGCGGGTAGAGGGCCAGTAGAGTAGAGCTCAGCCAGGGCAATAGAGGGTAGAGGGGCAGTAGAATAGTAGAGTAGAGCTCAGCCAGGGCAATAGAGGGTAGAGGGGCAGTAGAATAGTAGAGTAGAGCTCAGCCAGGGCAATAGAGGATAGAGGGGCAGTAGAATAGTAGAGTAGAGCTCAGCCAGGGCAATAGAGGGTAGAGGGGCAGTAGAATAGTAGAGTAGAGCTCAGCCAGGGCAATAGAGGGTAGAGGGGCAGTAGAATAGTAGAGTAGAGCTCAGCCAGGGCAATAGAGGATAGAGGGGCAGTAGAATAGTAGAGTAGAGCTCAGCCAGGGCAATAGAGGGTAGAGGGGCAGTAGAATAGTAGAGTAGAGTTCTGCCAGGGCAATAGAGGGTAGAGGGGCACTAGAATAGTAGAGTAGAGCTCAGCCAGGGCAATAGAGGATAGAGGGGCAGTAGAATAGTGGAGTAGAGCTCAGCCAGGGCAATAGAGTGGCAGTAGAGTAGAGCTCAGCCAGGGAAATAGAG
The DNA here is from genome assembly GCF_036934945.1 of Oncorhynchus masou masou. Lineage (NCBI taxonomy): Eukaryota > Metazoa > Chordata > Actinopteri > Salmoniformes > Salmonidae > Oncorhynchus > Oncorhynchus masou. Next base: position 1,152,553 of record NC_088242.1, read on the forward strand.
GGTAGAGAGGCAGTAGAATAGTAGAGTAGAGCTCAGCCAGGGCAATAGAGGGTAGAGGGGCAGTAGAATAGTAGAGTAGAACTCAGCCAGGGCAATAGAGGGTAAAGGGGCAGTAGAATAGAACTCAGCCAGGGCAATAGAAGGTAGAGGGGCAGAATAGAGTAGAATAGTAGAGCAGAGCTCACCAGGGCAATAGAGGGGCAGTAGAGCAGAGCTCAGCCAGGGTAATAGAGGGGCAGTAGAGCAGAGCTCAGCCAGGGTAATAGAGGGGCAGTAGAGCAGAGCTCACCAGGGCAATAGAGGGGTAGTAGAGCAGAGCTCAGCCAGGGTAATATAGGGCCAGTAGAGCAGAGCTCGGCCAGGGTAATAGAGGGGCAGTAGAGCAGAGCTCGGGCAGGGTAATATAGGGGCAGTAGAGCAGAGCTCGGCCAGGGTAATATAGGGGCAGTAGAGCAGAGCTCAGCCAGGGTAATATAGGGGCAGTAGAGCAGAGCTCAGCCAGGGGTAATATAGGGGCAGGAGTAATAGAGGGGCAGTAGAGCAGAGCTCGGCCAGGGTAATATAGGGGCAGTAGAGCAGAGCTCAGCCAGGGTAATATAGGGGCCAGTAGAGCAGAGCCGGCCAGGGTAATAGAGGGGCAGTAGAGCAGGCAGTAGAGCAGAGCTCAGCCAGGGTAATATAGAGGAGCAGGGTAATAAAGGGGCAGTAGAGCAGAGCTCAGCCAGGGCAATAGAGGGGCAGTAGAGCAGAGCTCACCAGGGTAATATAGGGGCAGTAGAGCAGAGCTCAGCCAGGGTAATATAGGGGCAGTAGAGCAGAGCTCAGCCAGGGTAATATAGGGGCAGTAGAGCAGAGCTCAGCCAGGGCAGAGGTAATAGAATATAGGGGCAGTAGAGCAGAGCTCAGCCAGGGCAATAGAGGGGCCAGAGGTAATAGAGGGGCAGTAGAGCAGATCTCAGCCAGGGTAATAGAGGGGCAGTAGAGCAGAGCTCGGCCAGGGTAATAGAGGGGCAGTAGAGCAGAGCTCGGCCAGGGTAATATAGGGGGCAGTAGAGCAGGAGCTCAGCCAGGGTAGGGGCAGTAGAGCAGAGCTCACCAGGGTAATATAGGGGCAGTAGAGCAGAGCTCAGCCAGGGCAATAGAGGGGCAGTAGAGCAGAGCTCAGCCAGGGCAATAGAGGGGCAGTAGAGCAGAGCTCAGCCAGGGTAATATAGGGGCAGTAGAGCAGAGCTCAGCCAGGGTAATATAGGGGCAGTAGAGCAGAGCTCAGCCAGGGTAATATAGGGGCAGTAGAGCAGAGCTCAGCCAGGGCAATAGAGGGGCAGTAGAGCAGAGTTCACCAGGGTAATATAGGGGCAGTAGAGCAGAGCTCAGCCAGGGCAATAGAGGGCAGTAGAGCAGAGCTCACCAGGGGTAATAGAGGGGCAGTAGAGCAGATCTCAGCCAGGGTAATAGAGGGGCAGTAGAGCAGATCTCAGCCAGGGTAATAGAGGGGCAGTAGAGCAGAGCTCACCAGGGTAATAGAGGGGCAGTAGAGCAGATCTCAGCCAGGGTAATAGAGGGGCAGTAGAGCAGATCTCAGCCAGGGTAATAGAGGGGCAGTAGAGCAGAGCTCACCAGGGCAATAGAGGGGCAGTAGAGCAGAGCTCGGCCAGGGTAATAGAGGGGCAGTAGAGCAGATCTCAGCCAGGGTAATAGAGGGGCAGTAGAGCAGATCTCAGCCAGGGTAATAGAGGGGCAGTAGAGCAGATCTCAGCCGGGGTAATAGAGGGGCAGTAGAGCAGATCTCAGCCAGGGTAATAGAGGGGCAGTAGAGCAGATCTCAGCCAGGGTAATAGAGGGGCAGTAGAGCAGAGCTCAGCCAGGGCAATAGAGGGGCAGTAGAGCAGATCTCAGCCAGGGTAATAGAGGGGGCAGTCTCAGAGCAGATCTCAGCCAGGGTAATAGAGGGGCAGTAGAGCAGA
>NC_088242.1:1154616-1203842 GCF_036934945.1 Oncorhynchus masou masou
AAGTATGCTCTCTCCAATTCTCTCTTTCTCTCTTTCTTTCTCTCTCTCGGGGGACCTGAGCCCTAGGACCATGCCTCAGGACTACCTGACATGATGACTCCTTGCTGTCCCCAGTCCACCTGGCAGTGCTGCTGCTCCAGTTTCAACTGTTCTGCCTGTGATTATTATTATTTGACAATGCTGGTCATTTGTGAACATTTGAACATCTTGGCCATGTTCTGTTATAATCTCCACCCGGCACAGCCAGAAGAGGACTGGCCACCCCACATAGCCTGGTTCCTCTCTAGGTTTCTTCCTAGGTTCTGGCCTTTCTAGGGAGTTTTTCCTAGCCACCATGCTTCTTCGGTACAGCACTTTGAGATATCAGCTGATGTAAGAAGGGCTATATAAATACATTTGATTTGATTTGAATGAAACAGTTGTACACAGTTCCTTTTGAAAGGAACAGTAAGCGGGTCGGGGAACTCCAGGCATTTTACTACAGCAATTGTGTCACTTACTATTTTTTTTCTACTGTTCATTTTATAAAGTAAAGATGACTCATTCACTTTTAGATAGTATGTTGCCGAAAATGCACACATTCAACCATCCCAAAAATGTAGAGTGGTATGCAGTAAAATGTAGAATTGTTTAAAGTAAAATGTAGAGTGGTTTACAGTAAAATGTAGAGTGGTTTACAGTAAAAGGAAACTCAATTATAATAAAACAATGGATTTCATATTGTCTATTGTCTACAGGTAGAACTGAAACATGACAAGTAATGACATCAACTGTTAGTATTTTGACAGCCGTTGTGCTATGAGTGACTATACGTTCCTCTTGGATAGAAAACATACGCTAGTGTTTTGACAGAATGATTCAATACTGAGTCGGGTTTTCCGTGTTTTGATAGAGTTAGTGTATGTAGAGAAAGTTTTTTATTTTTTATTTTTGAAATGTAGAGTTGGTATTTATTAATGAACAAAATGTGGTTTTGAACAGAAAATGAACTATTTGGTTAATTGTGTGATGTAGGTGTGTTGCTGAGTTAAGAGTTTAGTAAAAGTATAATAATTATGGTTAAGTGCATGTTAGAAATTGTTAAAAATTGTAATCATTCCAGACACAGCTGATTGTAATTTCAGCTGAAAGCTGAAACCCAAGTGTCCTATTTTTAGTCCTGTTACCAAACAGACAAAAAAGGATTGCTTTGGGATTGATTTAGTTTGGAAACACGGACCAAGGAAGACAGGTTGGTGGGGAAAGAAGAGTGGCAGAGAGAGGGAGACAGTGGAGGACAAAGGAGAGGAAGACCAAGAGAAGTGGTGTCTGATGAGATGAGGATTATTGACCATGTTGTCTCTCCTTGAGAGAGGCCGGTTTAAGGCTGCAACCAACCAGCGTTCAACAGTTGCATCAATAGTACCAATTTTCAGACCAAAACGACAGGTGAGATGTGCTTCCTTCAATGATAATTGAACTACATATTACAGTACAATACAGTATTCTTTTTTTTTTTTACATGTACTGACATTTTGAAATATATAGATTGTTTTGTGTTTTTCAGTAGGATCCAAAGGTTGCCTCCCACAGGAGGGAGAGACAGAACATTATCAGATGCGCAGGAGCGACAACGCAATAGCACTGTAGGAAATCCGGGACAGAGAACTGGCAGACTATCCCTTTTAGAAATGTGAATACGGTCAGCACAATGACAATTGCCTAGAGAAACATAAAACAAGGTTGAAGATGAACGTTTGAAAGAACTCCGGTATCAATATGTCCAGGTAAGATGTCTGTTCAATAACGAAACAGGGTACATACACAGCAACACTTCTCCTGAAGACTGCCAGGGTGTGGAGACACTTCTCCTGAAGTCTGCCAGGGAGACACTTCTCCTGAAGACTGCCAGGGTGTGGAGACACTTCTCAAGAAGACTGGCACGGTGTGGAGACACTTCTCCTGAAGACTGCCAGGTTTGGAGACACTTCTCCTGAAGACTGCCAGGTTTGGAGACACTTCTCCTGAAGACTGCCAGGGTGTGGAGACACTTCTCCTGAAGACTGCCAGGGTGTGGGGACACTTCTCCTGATGACTGCCAGGGTGTGGGGACACTTCTCCTGATGACTGCTAGGGTGTGGGGACACTTCTCCTGATGACTGCCAGGGTGTGGGGACACTTCTCCTGGAGACTGGCAGGGTCTGGAGACACTTCTCCTGAAGACTGCCAGGGTGTGGAGACACTTCTCCTGAAGACTGCCAGGGTGTGGGGACACTTCTCCTGATGACTGCTAGGGTGTGGGGACACTTCTCCTGATGACTGCCAGGGTGTGGGGACACTTCTCCTGAAGACTGCCAGAGTTAGATTAGACATTCTAGAAGACACTTTCCAAGATGCATCGCCAGAGAAGATATAAGATGTGATGATGATGAGAACTTCTGGCCAAATGCAGGAGAGAGGGAGAACTAGATCCCTCACAGTACTGTACACTATGAGTGATTATACTATACATGTTGATGAGAACTAGAACCCTCACAGTACTGTACAGTAGGAGTGATTATACTATACATGTTGATGAGAACTAGAACCCTCACAGTACTGTACAGTATGAGTGATTATACTGTACATGTTGATGAGAACTAGAACCCTCACAGTACTGTACAGTATGAGTGATTATACTATACATGTTGATGAGAACTAGAACCCTCACAGTACTGTACAGTATGAGTGATTATACTGTACATGTTGATGAGAACTAGAACCCTCACAGTACTGTACAGTATGAGTGATTATACATGTTGATGAGAACTAGAACCCTCACAGTACTGTACAGTATGAGTGATTATACTATACATGTTGATGAGAACTAGAACCCTCACAGTACTGTACAATATGAGTGATTATACTACACATGTTGATGAGAACTAGAACCCTCACAGTACTGTACAGTATGAGTGATTATACTGTACATGTTGATGAGAACTAGAACCCTCACAGTACTGTACAGTATGAGTGATTATACATGTTGATGAGAACTAGAACCCTCACAGTACTGTACAGTATGAGTGATTATACTATACATGTTGATGAGAACTAGAACCCTCACAGTACTGTACAGTATGAGTGATTATACATGTTGATGAGAACTAGAACCCTCACAGTACTGTACAGTATGAGTGATTATACTATACATGTTGATGAGAACTAGAACCCTCACAGTACCGTACAGTATGAGTGATTATACATGTTGATGAGAACTAGAACCCTCACAGTACTGTACAGTATGAGTGATTATACATGTTGATGAGAACTAGAACCCTCACAGTACTGTACAGTAGGAGTGATTATACTATACATGTTGATGAGAACTAGAACCCTCACAGTACTGTACAGTATGAGTGATTATACTAGACATGTTGATGAGAACTAGAACCCTCACAGTACTGTACAGTATGAGTGATTATACTATACATGTTGATGAGAACTAGAACCCTCACAGTACTCTACAGTATGAGTGATTATACTAGACATGTTGATGAGAACTAGAACCCTCACAGTACTGTACAGTATGAGTGATTATACTATACATGTTGATGAGAACTAGAACCCTCACAGTACTGTACAGTAGGAGTGATTATACTAGACATGTTGATGAGAACTAGAACCCTCACAGTACTGTACAGTATGAGTGATTATACTATACATGTTGATGAGAACTAGAACCCTCACAGTACTGTACAGTATGAGTGATTATACTATACATGTTGATGAGAACTAGAACCCTCACAGTACTGTACAGAATGGAGTGATTATACTATACATGTTGATGAGAACTAGAACCCTCACAGTACTGTACAGTAGAGTGATTATACTAGACATGTTGATGAGAACTAGAACCCTCACAGTACTGTACAGTATGAGTGATTATACTATACATGTTGATGAGAACTAGAACCCTCACAGTACTGTACAGTAGAGTGATTATACTATACATGTTGATGAGAACTAGAACCCTCACAGTACTGTACAGTATGAGTGATTATACATGTTGATGAGAACTAGAACCCTCACAGTACTGTACAGTATGAGTGATTATACATGTTGATGAGAACTAGAACCCTCACAGTACTGTACAGTATGAGTGATTATACTACACATGTTGATGAGAACTAGAACCCTCACAGTACCGTACAGTATGAGTGATTATACTATACATGTTGATGAGAACTAGAACCCTCACAGTACTGTACAGTAGGAGTGATTATACATGTTGATGAGAACTAGAACCCTCACAGTACTGTACAGTATGAGTGATTATACTATACATGTTGATGAGAACTAGAACCCTCACAGTACTGTACAGTATGAGTGATTATACATGTTGATGAGAACTAGAACCCTCACAGTACTGTACAGTATGGAGTGATTATACATGTTGATGAGAACTAGAACCCTCACAGTACTGTACAGTATGAGTGATTATACTACACATGTTGATGAGAACTAGAACCCTCACAGTACTGTACAGTATGAGTGATTATACTAGACATGTTGATGAGAACTAGAAACCTCACAGTACTGTACAGTAGGAGTGATTATACTATACATGTTGATGAGAACTAGAACCCTCACAGTACTGTACAGTAGGAGTGATTATACTAGACATGTTGATGAGAACTAGAACCCTCACAGTACTGTACAGTATGAGTGATTATACTAGACATGTTGATGAGAACTAGAACCCTCACAGTACTCTACAGTAGGAGTGATTATACTAGACATGTTGATGAGAACTAGAACCCTCACAGTACTGTACAGTATGAGTGATTATACTATACATGTTGATGAGAACTAGAACCCTCACAGTACTGTACAGTATGAGTGATTATACTATACATGTTGATGAGAACTAGAACCCTCACAGTACTTTACAGAATGAGTGATTATACAATACATGTTGATGAGAACTAGAACCCTCACAGTACTGTACAGTATGAGTGATTATACATGTTGATGAGAACTAGAACCCTCACAGTACTGTACAGTAGGAGTGATTATACTATACATGTTGATGAGAACTAGAACCCTCACAGTACTGTACAGTATGAGTGATTATACTAGACATGTTGATGAGAACTAGAACCCTCACAGTACTGTACAGTATGAGTGATTATACTATACATGTTGATGAGAACTAGAACCCTCACAGTACTGTACAGTAGGAGTGATTATACTATACATGTTGATGAGAACTAGAACCCTCACAGTACTGTACAGTATGAGTGATTATACTATACATGTTGATGAGAACTAGAACCCTCACAGTACCGTACAGTATGAGTGATTATTCATGTTGATGAGAACTAGAACCCTCACAGTACTGTACAGTATGAGTGATTATACATGTTGATGAGAACTAGAACCCTCACAGAACACTACAGTAGGAGTGATTATACATGTTGATGAGAACTAGAACCCTCACAGTACTGTACAGTATGAGTGATTATACTACACATGTTGATGAGAACTAGAACCCTCACCGTACCGTACAGTATGAGTGATTATACTATACATGTTGATGAGAACTAGAACCCTCACAGTACTGTACAGTATGAGTGATTATACATGTTGATGAGAACTAGAACCCTCACAGTACTGTACAGTATGAGCGATTATACTATACATGTTGATGAGAACTAGAACCCTCACAATACTGTACAGTATGAGTGATTATACTATACATGTTGATGAGAACTAGAACCCTCACAGTACTGTACAGTATGAGTGATTATACTATACATGTTGATGAGAACTAGAACCCTCACAGTACTGTACAGTATGAGTGATTATTCATGTTGATGAGAACTAGAACCCTCACAGTACTGTACAGTATGAGTGATTATACATGTTGATGAGAACTAGAACCCTCACAGTACTGTACAGTATGAGTGATTATACTACACATGTTGATGAGAACTAGAACCCTCACAGTACCGTACAGTATGAGTGATTATACTATACATGTTGATGAGAACTAGAACCCTCACAGTACTGTACAGTATGAGTGATTATACATGTTTATGAGAACTAGAACCCTCACAGTACTGTACAGTATGAGCGATTATACTATACATGTTGATGAGAACTAGAACCCTCACAGTACTGTACAGTATGAGTGATTATACATGTTGATGAGAACTAGAACCCTCACAGTACTGTACAGTATGAGTGATTATACATGTTGATGAGAACTAGAACCCTCACAGTACTGTACAGTATGAGTGATTATACATGTTGATGAGAACTAGAACCCTCACAGTACTGTACAGTATGAGTGATTATACTAGACATGTTGATGAGAACTAGAAACCTCACAGTACTGTACAGTATGAGTGATTTATACTATACATGTTGATGAGAACTAGAACCCTCACAGTGCTGTACAGTATGAGTGATTATACTAGACATGTTGATGAGAACTAGAACCCTCACAGTACTGTACAGTATGAGTGATTATACTAGACATGTTGATGAGAACTAGAACCCTCACAGTACTCTACAGTATGAGTGATTATACTAGACATGTTGATGAGAACTAGAACCCTCACAGTACTGTACAGTATGAGTGATTATATTATACATGTTGATGAGAACTAGAACCCTCACAGTACTGTACAGTATGAGTGATTATACTATACATGTTGATGAGAACTAGAACCCTCACAGTACTGTACAGTATGAGTGATTATACATGTTGATGAGAACTAGAACCCTCACAGTACTGTACAGTAGGAGTGATTATACTATACATGTTGATGAGAACTAGAACCCTCACAGTACTGTACAGTATGAGTGATTATACTAGACATGTTGATGAGAACTAGAACCCTCACAGTACTGTACAGTATGAGTGATTATACTATACATGTTGATGAGAACTAGAACCCTCACAGTACTGTACAGTATGAGTGATTATACTATACATGTTGATGAGAACTAGAACCCTCACAGTACTGTACAGTATGAGTGATTATACTATACATGTTGATGAGAACTAGAACCCTCACAGTACCGTACAGTATGAGTGATTATTCATGTTGATGAGAACTAGAACCCTCACAGTACTGTACAGTATGAGTGATTATACATGTTGATGAGAACTAGAACCCTCACAGTACTGTACAGTATGAGTGATTATACATGTTGATGAGAACTAGAACCCTCACAGTACTGTACAGTATGAGTGATTATACTACACATGTTGATGAGAACTAGAACCCTCACAGTACCGTACAGTATGAGTGATTATACTATACATGTTGATGAGAACTAGAACCCTCACAGTACTGTACAGTATGAGTGATTATACATTTTGATGAGAACTAGAACCCTCACAGTACTGTACATTATGAGCGATTATACTATACATGTTGATGAGAACTAGAACCCTCACAGTACTGTACAGTATGAGTGATTATACTATACATGTTGATGAGAACTAGAACCCTCACAGTACTGTACAGTATGAGTGATTATACATGTTGATGAGAACTAGAACCCTCACAGTACTGTACAGTATGAGTGATTATACATGTTGATGAGAACTAGAACCCTCACAGCACTGTACAGTATGAGTGATTATACTAGACATGTTGATGAGAACTAGAAACCTCACAGTACTGTACAGTATGAGTGATTTATACTATACATGTTGATGAGAACTAGAACCCTCACAGTGCTGTACAGTATGAGTGATTATACTAGACATGTTGATGAGAACTAGAAACCTCACAGTACTGTACAGTATGAGTGATTTATACTATACATGTTGATGAGAACTAGAACCCTCACAGTACTGTACAGTATGAGTGATTATACTAGACATGTTGATGAGAACTAGAACCCTTACAGTACTGTACAGTAGGAGTGATTATACTATACATGTTGATGAGAACTAGAACCCTCACAGTACCGTACAGTATGAGTGATTATACTAGACATGTTGATTGGAACTAGAACCCTCACAGTACTGTACAGTATGAGTGATTATACATGTTGATGAGAACTAGAACCCTCACAGTACTGTACAGTATGAGTGATTATACTAGACATGTTGATGAGAACTAGAACCCTCACAGTACTGTACAGTATGAGTGATTATACTAGACATGTTGATGAGAACTAGAACCCTCACAGTACTGTACAGTATGAGTGATTATACTATACATGTTGATGAGAACTAGAACCCTCACAGTACCGTACAGTAGGAGTGATTATACTAGACATGTTGATGAGAACTAGAACCCTCACAGTACTGTACAGTATGAGTGATTATACATGTTGATGAGAACTAGAACCCTCACAGTACTGTACAGTAGAGTGATTATACATGTTGATGAGAACTAGAACCCTCACAGTACCGTACAGTAGGAGTGATTATACTAGACATGTTGATGAGAACTAGAACCCTTACAGTACCGTACAGTAGGAGTGATTATACTAGACATGTTGACGAGAACTAGAACCCTCACAGTACCGTACAGTAGGAGTGATTATACTAGACATGTTGATGAGAACTAGATCCCTCACAGTACTGTACAGTATGAGTGATTATTCATGTTGATGAGAACTAGAACCCTCACAGTACTGTACAGTATGAGTGATTATACTAGACATGTTGATTAGAACTAGAACCCTCACAGTACTGTACAGTATGAGTGATTATACTAGACATGTTGATGAGAACTAGAACCCTCACAGTACTGTACAGTATGAGTGATTATACTAGACATGTTGATGAGAACTAGAACCCTCACAGTACTGTACAGTATGAGTGATTATACTATACATGTTGATGAGAACTAGAACCCTCACAGTACCGTACAGTAGGAGTGATTATACTAGACATGTTGATGAGAACTAGAACCCTCACAGTACTGTACAGTATGAGTGATTATACATGTTGATGAGAACTAGAACCCTCACAGTACTGTACAGTAGGAGTGATTATACATGTTGATGAGAACTAGAACCCTCACAGTACCGTACAGTAGGAGTGATTATACTAGACATGTTGATGAGAACTAGAACCCTTACAGTACCGTACAGTAGGAGTGATTATACTAGACATGTTGACGAGAACTAGAACCCTCACAGTACTGTACAGTAGGAGTGATTATACTAGACATGTTGATGAGAACTAGATCCCTCACAGTACTGTACAGTATGAGTGATTATTCATGTTGATGAGAACTAGAACCCTCACAGTACTGTACAGTAGGAGTGATTATACTATACATGTTGATGAGATCTACAACCCTCACAGTACCGTACAGTAGGAGTGATTATACTATACATGTTGATGAGAACTAGAACCCTCACAGTACTGTACAGAATGAGTGATTATACATGTTGATGAGAACTAGAACCCTCACAGTACTGTACAGTATGAGTGATTATACATGTTGATGAGAACTAGAACCCTCACAGTACTGTACAGTATGAGTGATTATACTAGACATGTTGATGAGAACTAGAACCCTCACAGTACTGTACAGTATGAGTGATTATACTATACATGTTGATGAGAACTAGAACCCTCACAGTACTGTACAGTATGAGTGATTATACTATACATGTTGATGAGAACTAGAACCCTCACAGTACCGTACAGTAGGAGTGATTATACTAGACATGTTGATGAGAACTAGAACCCTCACAGTACTGTACAGTATGAGTGATTATACATGTTGATGAGAACTAGAACCCTCACAGTACTGTACAGTAGGAGTGATTATACATGTTGATGAGAACTAGAACCCTCACAGTACCGTACAGTAGGAGTGATTATACTAGACATGTTGATGAGAACTAGAACCCTTACAGTACCGTACAGTAGGAGTGATTATACTAGACATGTTGACGAGAACTAGAACCCTCACAGTACCGTACAGTAGGAGTGATTATACTAGACATGTTGATGAGAACTAGATCCCTCACAGTACTGTACAGTATGAGTGATTATTCATGTTGATGAGAACTAGAACCCTCACAGTACTGTACAGTATGACTGATTATACTATACATGTTGATGAGAACTACAACCCTCACAGTACTGTACAGTAGGAGTGATTATACTATACATGTTGATGAGAACTAGAACCCTCACAGTACTGTACAGTATGAGTGATTATACATGTTGATGAGAACTAGAACCCTCACAGTACTGTACAGTATGAGTGATTATACTAGACATGTTGATGAGAACTAGAACCCTCACAGTACTGTACAGTATGAGTGATTATACATGTTGATGAGAACTAGAACCCTCACAGTACTGTACAGTATGAGTGATTATACTAGACATGTTGATGAGAACTAGAACCCTCACAGTACTGTACAGTAGGAGTGATTATACTATACATGTTGATGAGAACTAGAACCCTCACAGTACTGTACAGTATGAGTGATTATACTAGACATGTTGATGAGAACTAGAACCCTCACAGTACTGTACAGTATGAGTGATTATACATGTTGATGAGAACTAGAACCCTCACAGTACTGTACAGTATGAGTGATTATACTAGACATGTTGATGAGAACTAGAACCCTCACAGTACTGTACAGTATGAGTGATTATACTAGACATGTTGATGAGAACTAGAACCCTCACAGTACTGTACAGTATGAGTGATTATACTATACATGTTGATGAGAACTAGAACCCTCACAGTACCGTACAGTAGGAGTGATTATACTAGACATGTTGATGAGAACTAGAACCCTCACAGTACTGTACAGTATGAGTGATTATACATGTTGATGAGAACTAGAACCCTCACAGTACTGTACAGTAGGAGTGATTATACATGTTGATGAGAACTAGAACCCTCACAGTACCGTACAGTAGGAGTGATTATACTAGACATGTTGACGAGAACTACAACCCTCACAGTACCGTACAGTAGGAGTGATTATACTAGACATGTTGATGAGAACTAGATCCCTCACAGTACTGTACAGTATGAGTGATTATTCATGTTGATGAGAACTAGAACCCTCACAGTACTGTACAGTATGACTGATTATACTATACATGTTGATGAGAACTACAACCTCACAGTACTGTACAGTAGGAGTGATTATACTATACATGTTGATGAGAACTAGAACCCTCACAGTACTGTACAGTAGGAGTGATTATACTAGACATGTTGATGAGAACTAGATCCCTCACAGTACTGTACAGTATGAGTGATTATTCATGTTGATGAGAACTAGAACCCTCACAGTACTGTACAGTATGACTGATTATACTATACATGTTGATGAGAACTACAACCCTCACAGTACTGTACAGTAGGAGTGATTATACTATACATGTTGATGAGAACTAGAACCCTCACAGTACTGTACAGTATGAGTGATTATACATGTTGATGAGAACTAGAACCCTCACAGTACTGTACAGTATGAGTGATTATACTAGACATGTTGATGAGAACTAGAACCCTCACAGTACTGTACAGTATGAGTGATTATACATGTTGATGAGAACTAGAACCCTCACAGTACTGTACAGTATGAGTGATTATACTAGACATGTTGATGAGAACTAGAACCCTCACAGTACTGTACAGTAGGAGTGATTATACTATACATGTTGATGAGAACTAGAACCCTCACAGTACTGTACAGTATGAGTGATTATACTAGACATGTTGATGAGAACTAGAACCCTCACAGTACTGTACAGTATGAGTGATTATACATGTTGATGAGAACTAGAACCCTCACAGTACTGTACAGTATGAGTGATTATACATGTTGATGAGAACTAGAACCCTCACAGTACTGTACAGTATGAGTGATTATACTAGACATGTTGATGAGAACTAGAACCCTCACAGTACTGTACAGTATGAGTGATTATACTATACATGTTGATGAGAACTAGAACCTCACAGTACCGTACAGTAGGAGTGATTATACTAGACATGTTGATGAGAACTAGAACCCTCACAGTACTGTACAGTATGAGTGATTATACATGTTGATGAGAACTAGAACCCTCACAGTACTGTACAGTAGGAGTGATTATACATGTTGATGAGAACTAGAACCCTCACAGTACCGTACAGTAGGAGTGATTATACTAGACATGTTGATGAGAACTAGAACCCTCACAGTACCGTACAGTAGGAGTGATTATACTAGACATGTTGATGAGAACTACAACCCTCACAGTACCGTACAGTAGGAGTGATTATACTAGACATGTTGATGAGAACTAGATCCCTCACAGTACTGTACAGTATGAGTGATTATTCATGTTGATGAGAACTAGAACCCTCACAGTACTGTACAGTATGACTGATTATACTATACATGTTGATGAGAACTACAACCCTCACAGTACTGTACAGTAGGAGTGATTATACTATACATGTTGATGAGAACTAGAACCCTCACAGTACTGTACAGTAGGAGTGATTATACTAGACATGTTGATGAGAACTAGATCCCTCACAGTACTGTACAGTATGAGTGATTATTCATGTTGATGAGAACTAGAACCCTCACAGTACTGTACAGTATGACTGATTATACTATACATGTTGATGAGAACTACAACCCTCACAGTACCGTACAGTAGGAGTGATTATACTAGACATGTTGATGAGAACTAGATCCCTCACAGTACTGTACAGTATGAGTGATTATTCATGTTGATGAGAACTAGAACCCTCACAGTACTGTACAGTATGACTGATTATACTATACATGTTGATGAGAACTACAACCCTCACAGTACTGTACAGTAGGAGTGATTATACTATACATGTTGATGAGAACTAGAACCCTCACAGTACTGTACAGTATGAGTGATTATACATGTTGATGAGAACTAGAACCCTCACAGTACCGTACAGTATAAGTGATTATACTAGACATGTTGATGAGAACTAGAACCCTCACAGTACCGTACAGTAGGAGTGATTATACTAGACATGTTGATGAGAACTACAACCCTCACAGTACCGTACAGTAGGAGTGATTATACTAGACATGTTGATGAGAACTAGAACCCTCACAGTACTGTACAGTAGGTGTGATTATACTACACATGTTGATGAGAACTACAACCCTCACAGTACTGTACAGTAGGAGTGATTATACTAGACATGTTGATGAGAACTAGAACCCTCACAGTACTGTACAGTAGGAGTGATTATACTAGACATGTTGATGAGAACTAGAACCCTCACAGTACTGTACAGTATGAGTGATTATACTAGACATGTTGATGAGAACTACAACCCTCACAGTACCGTACAGTAGGAGTGATTATACTAGACATGTTGATGAGAACTAGAACCCTCACAGTACTGTACAGTAGGAGTGATTATACTACACATGTTGATGAGAACTACAACCCTCACAGTACCGTACAGTAGGAGTGATTATACTAGACATGTTGATGAGAACTACAACCCTCACAGTACTGTACAGTAGGAGTGATTATACATGTTGATGAGATCTACAACCCTCACAGTACTGTACAGTAGGAGTGATTATACTACACATGTTGATGAGAACTACAACCCTCACAGTACTGTACAGTAGGAGTGATTATACTACACATGTTGATGAGAACTACAACCCTCACAGTACCGTACAGTAGGAGTGATTATACTAGACATGTTGATGAGAACTACAACCCTCACAGTACCGTACAGTAGGAGTGATTATACTATACATGTTGATGAGAACTAGAACCCTTACAGTACTGTACAGTAGGAGTGATTATACTACACATGTTGATGAGAACTAGAACCCTTACAGTACCTTACAGTAGGAGTGATTATACTATACATGTTGATGAGAACTACAACCCTCACAGTACTGTACAGTAGGAGTGATTATACATGTTGATGAGAACTAGAACCCTCACAGTACCGTACAGTAGGAGTGATTATACTAGACATGTTGATGAGAACTAGAACCCTCACAGTACCGTACAGTAGGAGTGATTATACTACACATGTTGATTAGAACTACAACCCTCACAGTACCGTACAGTAGTAGTGATTATACTAGACATGTTGATGAGAACTAGAACCCTCACAGTACCGTACAGTAGGAGTGATTATACTACACATGTTGATTAGAACTACAACCCTCACAGTACTGTACAGTAGGAGTGATTATACATGTTGATGAGAACTAGAACCCTCACAGTACCGTACAGTAGGAGTGATTATACTAGACATGTTGATGAGAACTAGAACCCTCACAGTACTGTACAGTAGGAGTGATTATACTAGACATGTTGATGAGAACTAGAACCCTCACAGTACCGTACAGTAGGAGTGATTATTCTAGACATGTTGATGAGAACTAGAACCCTCACAGTACTGTACAGTAGGAGTGATTATACATGTTGATGAGAACTAGAACCCTCACAGTACCGTACAGTAGGAGTGATTATACTATACATGTTGATGAGAACTACAACCCCCACAGTACTGTACAGTAGGAGTGATTATACTATACATGTTGATGAGAACTACAACCCTCACAGTACTGTACAGTAGGAGTGATTATACTATACATGTTGATGAGAACTACAACCCCCACAGTACCGTACAGTAGGAGTGATTATACTATACATGTTGATGAGAACTACAACCCTCACAGTACTGTACAGTAGGAGTGATTATACTATACATGTTGATGAGAACTACAACCCCCACAGTACCGTACAGTAGGAGTGATTATACTAGACATGTTGATGAGAACTAGAACCCTCACAGTACCGTACAGTAGGAGTGATTATACTAGACATGTTGATGAGAACTAGAACCCTCACAGTACCGTACAGTAGGAGTGATTATACTACACATGTTGATGAGAACTACAACCCCCACAGTACTGTACAGTAGGAGTGATTATACATGTTGATGAGAACTACAACCCTCACAGTACCGTACAGTAGGAGTGATTATACTACACATGTTGGTTTTTGTTGTAATTATTATTACAGCCCTGGAGTTTCAGGATATATTTCTTTCTTTACATTTTTAATTTTTTCACAAGTAAATTACTATATGTAAAGATATAGAACAAAATTCAGGCTATTGAAGTAAATTGTTGCATGTCTGATTCATTCTTGTTACATATAATTTAGTCTGTAAAGTGAAAAGGTGTTATTCATATTCTATAAAGAAATACTGATTTATGTGAAAATATCATTCAATTATTCAAACTTCAAAGAGAAATGTTCATCATTTATGTAATGCTTCCTGTTAGAGGTGTTTAGGTCAGTGTGTTATGAGTGACAATGTATGCTTTCTGAGTGAGAATCTTTGCCAGTGTTATGGTCGAACCAGCTGATTTTGAACCAGCTTGTGTTCTGGTGGTTTTGGAGGTGAGTTTGGTCATGGTCCTGGTCATGGTCCTGGTCATGGTCCTGGTCCTGGTCCTGGTCATGGTCCTGGTCATTGTCCTGGTCCTGGTCCTGGTCATGGTCATGGTCCTGGTCATGGTCATGGTCATGGTCCTGGTCATGGTCCTGGTCCTGGTCCTGGTCCTGGTCATGGTCATGGTCCTGGTCATGGTCCTGGTCATGGTCCTGGTCCTGGTCCTGATCCTGGTCATGGTCATGGTCATGGTTCTGGTCATGGTCCTGGTCCTGGTCATGGTCATGGTCATGGTCCTGGTCATGGTCCTGGTCCTGGTCATGGTCCTGGTCATGGTCATGGTCATGGTCATGGTCCTGGTCCTGGTCATGGTCATGGTCCTGGTCCTGGTCCTGGTCATGGTCCTGGTCCTGGCCCGGGTCCTGGTCATGGTCATGGTCCTGGTCCTGGTCCTGGTCATGGTCCTGGTCCTGGTCCTGGTCATGGTCATGGTCCTGGTCCTGGTCATGGTCCAGGTCATGGTCCTGGTCATGGTCATGGTCCTGGTCCTGGTCATGGTCATGGTCCTGGTCCTGGTCATGGTCATGGTCCTGGTCATGGTCATGGTCCTGGTCCTGGTCCTGGTCCTGGTCATGGTCATGGTCATGGTCCTGGTCCTGGTCCTGGTCCTGGTCATGGTCCTGGTCATGGTCCTGGTCCTGGTCATGGTCATGGTCCTGGTCCTGGTCCTGGTCCTGGTCATGGTCCTGGTCATGGTCATGGTCCTGGTCATGGTCATGTTGGGTAATGCAGACTGTGTGAAGAACTTTGAAAAAGTGGCTTCAGTATTGACCGATGCTTGTTAGCAATTGAAAACTGTAATATATATATCCTATTGTTACTCTGGGAACATTGTGTGTGTGTGTGTGTGTGTCTGTGTGTGTGTGTGTGTGTGTGTGTGTGTGTGTGTGTGTGTGTGTGTGTGTGTGTGTGTGTGTGTGTGTGTGTGTGTGTGTGTGTGTGTGTGAGTGTGTGTGTGTGTGTGTGTGTGTGTGTGTGCGTGTGTGTGTGTGTGTGTGTGTGTGTGTGTGTGCGCAGAGGTAAACACTTTCTCTGCCTCTTTTATTGACAGAGAGAAGATGCTGCAGGAGAAATTGATCTGATATCGCCATTCTTCTCTCCCCCTCTCTCTAGCTCTCCCTCCCTCTCACCCCACCCGCTGGCCCTGATGTACACAGAGAGCTACTATTAATAAAATGTATGTAGATCTCTCACGGCTCAAAGTGCAGGAGAGATTGACTTCAACACTACTTGTATTTATAAAAAGTGTTGACAAGCTGAATGCACCGAGCTGTCTATTTAATCTACTAACACAAACCTCAGACAACCATCCATACCCTACAAGACACGTCACCAGAGGTCTATTTAATCTACTAACACAAACCTCAGACACCCATCCATACCCTACAAGACACGTCACCAGAGGTCTATTTAATCTACTAACACACACCTCAGACACCCATCCATACCCTACAAGACACGCCACCAGAGGACTATTTAAACTAATGACACAAACCTCAGACACCCATCCATACCCTACAAGACACGCCACCAGAGGTCTATTTAATCTACTAACACACAGCTCAGACACCCATCCATACCCTACAAGACACGCCACCAGAGGACTATTTAAACTAATGACACAAACCTCAGACACCCATCCATACCCTACAAGACACGTCACCAGAGGTCTGTTTAAACTACTAACACACAGCTCAGACACCCATCCATACCCTACAAGACACGTCACCAGAGGTCTGTTTAAACCACTAACACAAACCTCAGACACCCATCCATACCCTACAAGACACGCCACCAGAGGACTATTTAAACTACTGACACAAACCTCAGACACCCATCCATACCCTACAAGACACGTCACCAGAGGTCTGTTTAAACCACTAACACAAACCTCAGACACCCATCCATACCCTACAAGACACGTCACCAGAGGTCTGTTTAAACTACTAACACAAACCTCAGACACCCATCCATACCCTACAAGACACGTCACCAGAGGTCTATTTAAACTACTAACACACAGCTCAGACACCCATCCATACCCTACAAGACACGTCACCAGAGGTCTATTTAAACTACTAACACAATGCTCAGACACCCATCCATACCCTACAAGACACGCCACCAGAGGTCTATTTAAACTACTAACACACAGCTCAGACACCCATCCATACCCTACAAGACACGCCACCAGAGGTCTATTTAATCTACTAACACAAACCTCAGACACCCATCCATACCCTACAAGACACGTCACCAGAGGTCTATTTAAACCACTAACACACACCGCAGACACCCATCCATACCCTACAAGACACGCCACCAGAGGTCTATTTAATCTACTAACACAAACCTCAGACACCCATC
This sequence comes from Oncorhynchus masou masou, assembly GCF_036934945.1. NCBI lineage: Eukaryota > Metazoa > Chordata > Actinopteri > Salmoniformes > Salmonidae > Oncorhynchus > Oncorhynchus masou. The sequence goes on from NC_088242.1 coordinate 1,172,448, forward strand.
CATACCCTACAAGACACGCCACCAGAGGTCTATTTAAACTACTAACACACACCGCAGACACCCATCCATACCCTACAAGACACGCCACCAGAGGTCTATTTAAACTACAACACAAACCTCAGACACCCATCCATACCCTACAAGACACGCCACCAGAGGTCTATTTAAACTACTAACACACAGCTCAGACACCCATCCATACCCTACAAGACACGCCACCAGAGGTCTATTTAAACTACTAACACACACCGCAGACACCCATCCATACCCTACAAGACACGTCACCAGAGGTCTATTTAAACTACTAACACACACCTCAGACACCCATCCATACCCTACAAGACACGCCACCAGAGGTCTGTTTAAACTACTAACACACACCTCAGACAACCATCCATACCCTACAAGACACGCCACCAGAGGTCTATTTAAACTACTAACACACACCGCAGACACCCATCCATACCCTACAAGACACGCCACCAGAGGTCTATTTAAACTACTAACACACACCTCAGACACCCATCCATACCCTACAAGACACGCCACCAGAGGTCTATTTAAACTACTAACACACACCTCAGACACCCATCCATACCCTACAAGACATGCCACCAGAGGTCTATTTAAACTACTAACACAATGCTCAGACACCCATCCATACCCTACAAGACACGTCACCAGAGGTCTATTTAAACTACTAGCACAAACCTCAGACATCCATCCATACCCTACCAGACACGTCACCAGAGGACTATTTAAACTACTAACACAAACCAAACAACACCCATCCATACCCTACAAGACACGTCACCAGTGGTCTGTTTAAACTAATGACACAAACCTCAGACACCCATCCATACCCTACAAGACACGCCACCAGAGGTCTGTTTAAACTACTAACACACACCGCAGACACCCATCCATACCCTACAAGACACGCCACCAGAGGTCTATTTAAACTACTAACACAAACCTCAGACACCCATCCATACCCTACAAGACACGTCACCAGAGGTCTATTTAAACTACTAACACACAGCTCAGACACCCATCCATACCCTACCAGACACGTCACCAGAGGACTATTTAAACTACTAACACAAACCTCAGACACCCATCCATACCCTACAAGACACGTCACCAGAGGACTATTTAAACTACTAGCACAAACCTCAGACATCCATCCATACCCTACCAGACACGTCACCAGAGGACTATTTAAACTACTAACACAAACCAAACAACACCCATCCATACCCTACAAGACACGTCACCAGTGGTCTGTTTAAACTAATGACACAAACCTCAGACACCCATCCATACCCTACAAGACACTTCACCAGAGGTCTATTTAAACTAATGACACAAACCTCAGACACCCATCCATACCCTACCAGACACGCCACCAGAGGTCTATTTAAACTACTAACACACAGCTCAGACACCCATCCATACCCTACAAGACACGCCACCAGAGGTCTGTTTAAACTAATGACACAAACCTCAGACACCCATCCATACCCTACAAGACACGTCACCAGAGGTCTATTTAAACTACTAACACACAGCTCAGACATCCATCCATACCCTACCAGACACGCCACCAGAGGTCTATTTAAACTACTGACACAAACCTCAGACACCCATCCATACCCTACAAGACACGCCACCAGAGGTCTATTTAAACTACTGACACAAACCTCAGACACCCATCCATACCCTACAAGACACGTCACCAGAGGTCTATTTAAACTAATGACACAAACCTCAGACACCCATCCATACCCTACAAGACACGCCACCAGAGGTCTATTTAAACTACTAACACACAGCTCAGACACCCATCCATACCCTACAAGACACGCCACCAGAGGTCTATTTAAACTACTGACACACAGCTCAGACACCCATCCATACACAACAAGACACGCCACCAGAGGTCTATTTAAACTACTAACACACAGCTCAGACACCCATCCATACCCTACAAGACACGCCACCAGAGGTCTGTTTAAACTACTGACACAAACCTCAGACACCCATCCATACCCTACAAGACAAGTCACCAGAGGTCTATTTAAACTACTAACACACAGCTCAGACACCCATCCATACCCTACAAGACACGCCACCAGAGGTCTATTTAAACTACTGACACACAGCTCAGACACCCATCCATACACAACAAGACACGCCACCAGAGGTCTATTTAAACTACTAACACACACCGCAGACACCCATCCATACCCTACAAGACACGCCACCAGAGGTCTATTTAAACTACTAACACACACCGCAGACACCCATCCATACCCTACAAGACACGCCACCAGAGGTCTATTTAAACTACTGACACACAGCTCAGACACCCATCCATACACAACAAGACACGCCACCAGAGGTCTATTTAAACTACTAACACACAGCTCAGACACCCATCCATACCCTACAAGACACGTCACCAGAGGTCTGTTTAAACTACTGACACAAACCTCAGACACCCATCCATACCCTACAAGACACGCCACCAGAGGTCTATTTAATCTACTGACACAATGCTCAGACACCCATCCATACCCTACAAGACACGTCACCAGAGGTCTATTTAAACTGCTAACACACAGCTCAGACACCCATCCATACCCTACAAGACACGCCACCAGAGGTCTATTTAAACTACTGACACACAGCTCAGACACCCATCCATACACAACAAGACACGCCACCAGAGGTCTATTTAAACTACTAACACACAGCTCAGACACCCATCCATACCCTACAAGACAAGTCACCAGAGGTCTATTTAAACTACTAACACACACCGCAGACACCCATCCATACCCTACAAGACACGCCACCAGAGGTCTATTTAAACTACTAACACACAGCTCAGACACCCATCCATACCCTACAAGACATGCCACCAGAGGTCTCTTCACAGCCCCCAAGTCCAGAACAGACTATGGGAGGTGCAATTTACTACATAGAGCCATGACTACATGGAACTCTATTCCACAGTACTACATAGAGCCATGACTACATGGAACTGTATTCCACAGTACTACATAGAGCCATGACTACATGGAACTCTATTCCACAGTACCACATAGAGACATGACTGCATGGAACTCTGTTCCACAGTATTACATAGAGTCATGACTACATGGAACTCTATTCCACAGTACTACATAGAGCCATGACTACATGGAACTCTATTCCACAGTACTACATAGAGCCATGACTACATGGAACTCTATTCCACAGTACTACATAGAGCCATGACTACATGGAACTCTATTCCACAGTACTACATAGAGCCATGACTACATGGAACTCTATTCCACAGTACTACATAGAGCCATGACTACATGGAACTCTATTCCACAGTACTACATAGAGCCATGTCTACATGGAACTCTATTCCACAGTACTACATAGAGCAATGACTACATGGAACTCTATTCCACAGTACTACATAGAGCCATGACTACATGGAACTCTATTCCACAGTACTACATAGAGCCATGACTACATGGAACTCTATTCCACAGTACTACATAGAGCCATGACTACATGGAACTCTATTCCACAGTACTACATAGAGCCATGACTACATGGAACTATATTCCACAGTACTACATAGAGCCATGACTACATGGAACTCTATTCCACAGTACTACATAGAGCCATGACTACATGGAACTCTATTCCACAGTACTACATAGAGCCATGACTACATGGAACTCTATTCCACAGTACTACATAGAGCCATTACTACATGGAACTCTATTCCACAGTACTACTTAGATCCATGACTACATGGAACTCTATTCCACAGTACTACATAGAGCCATGACTACATGGAACTCTATTCCACAGTACTACATAGAGCCATGACTACATGGAACTCTATTCCACAGTACTACATAGAGCCATGACTACATGGAACTCTATTCCACAGTACTACATAGAGCCATGTCTACATGGAACTCTATTCCACAGTACTACATAGAGCCATGACTACATGGAACTCTATTCCACAGTACTACATAGAGCCATGACTACATGGAACTCTATTCCACAGTACTACATAGAGCCATGACTACATGGAACTCTATTCCACAGTACTACATAGAGCCATGACTACATGGAACTCTATTCCACAGTACTACATAGAGCCATTACTACATGGAACTCTATTCCACAGTACTACTTAGAGCCATGACTACATGGAACTCTATTCCACAGTACTACATAGAGCCATGACTACATGGAACTCTATTCCACAGTACTACATAGAGCCATGACTACATGGAACTCTATTCCACAGTACTACATAGAGCCATGACTACATGGAACTCTATTCCATAGTACTACATAGAGCCATGACTACATGGAACTCTATTCCATAGTACTACATAGAGCCATGACTACATGGAACTCTATTCCACAGTACCACATAGAGACATGACTACATGGAACTCTATTCCACAATACTACATAGAGCCATGACTACATGGAACTCTATTCCACAGTACTACATAGAGCCATGACTACATGGAACTCTATTCCACAGTACTACATAGAGCCATGACTACATGGAACTCGATTCCACAGTACTACATAGAGCCATGTCTACATGGAACTCTATTCCACAGTACTACATAGAGCCATGACTACATGGAACTCTATTCCACAGTACTACATAGAGCCATGACTACATGGAACTCTATTCCACAGTACTACATAGAGCCATGACTACATGGAACTCTATTCCACAGTACTACATAGAGCCATTACTACATGGAACTCTATTCCACAGTACTACATAGAGCCATGACTACATGGAACTCTATTCCACAGTACTACATAGAGCCATGACTACATGGAACTCTATTCCACAGTACTACATAGAGCCATGTCTACATGGAACTCTATTCCACAGTACTACATAGAGCCATGACTACATGGAACTCTATTCCAAAGTACTACATAGAGCCATGACTACATGGAACTCTATTCCATAGTACTACATAGAGCCATGACTACATGGAACTCTATTCCACAGTACCACATAGAGACATGACTACATGGAACTCTATTCCACAATACTACATAGAGCCATGACTACATGGAACTCTATTCCACAGTACTACATAGAGCCATGACTACATGGAACTCTATTCCACAGTACTACATAGAGCCATGACTACATGGAACTCGATTCCACAGTACTACATAGAGCCATGTCTACATGGAACTCTATTCCACAGTACTACATAGAGCCATGACTACATGGAACTCTATTCCACAGTACTACATAGAGCCATGACTACATGGAACTCTATTCCACAGTACTACATAGAGCCATGACTACATGGAACTCTATTCCACAGTACTACATAGAGCCATGACTACATGGAACTCTATTCCACAGTACTACATAGAGCCATGACTACATGGAACTCTATTCCACAGTACTACATAGAGCCATGACTACATGGAACTCTATTCCACAGTACTACATAGAGCCATGTCTACATGGAACTCTATTCCACAGTACTACATAGAGCCATTACTACATGGAACTCTTTTCCACAGTACTACATAGAGCCATGACTACATGGAACTCTATTCCACAGTACTACATAGAGCCATGACTACATGGAACTCTATTCCACAGTACTACATAGAGCCATGACTACATGGAACTCTATTCCACAGTACTACAAAGAGCCATGACTACATGGAACTCTATTCCACAGTACTACATAGAGCCATGACTACATGGAACTATATTCCACAGTATAACATAGAGACATGACTACATGGAACTCTATTCCACAGTACTACATAGAGCCATGACTACATGGAACTCTATTCCACAGTACTACATAGAGCCATGACTACATGGAACTCTATTCCACAGTACTACATAGAGCCATGACTACATGGAACTCTATTCCACAGTACTATATAGAGCCCTGACTACATGGAACTCTATTCCACAGTACTACATAGAGCCATGACTACATGGAACTCTATTCCACAGTACTACATAGAGCCATGACTACATGGAACTCTATTCCACAGTACTACATAGAGCCATGACTACATGGACCTCTATTCCACATTAGGTAACTGATGCAGCAGGAGAATCAGATATTAAAACCAGATTAAAATACACCTTATGTAGAATCAGATTTAAATGGAACAGCTAGGACTTATGGAACAGCTGGGTCTGTGAAACAACACACACACACACACACACACACACACACACACACACACACACACACACACACACACACACACACACACACACACACACACACACACACAGACACAGACACACACACACACACACACACACACACACACACACACACACACACACACACACACACACACACACACACACACACACACACACACACACACACACACACACACACACACACACACACACACACACACACACACACACACACACACACACACACACACACACACACACACACACAGGAACAGATACACACAGACACAAACACACATGATAAGACACACACTCTACCCACACGTACACATGGATATTGTGTTGTAGTTATGTGGTAGTAGAGTAGTGGCCTGAGGGAACACCCGTAATAATGTGTTGTGAAAACGTTTATGAATGTCAGGTAACTGTTGCTGGATAACGTTACTGGCCTCCCTGATGAGTCGCTGCTGCCTTGGGGAAGCACAGAATCATCTAGAATGTCATTGTGTGCTGCAGCGTTAAGAACTAAGCAGAACTAAAGGACTAAGGGTACTAGGGGGACTAGTTTGAACCATGAAAAACAGCTCCAGACCATTATTCCTCCTCCACCAAACTTTACAGTTGCCACTATGCATTCGGGCAGGTAGCGTTCTCCTGGCTTCCGCCAAACCAAGATTCGTCCGTCGGACTACCAGATGGTGACGCGTGATTCATTACTCCAGAGAAGGTGTTTCCACTGCTCCAGAGTCCAATGTCAGCGATCTTTCCACCACTCCAGCTGACGCTTGGCATTGCGCATGGTGATGTTAGGCTTGTGCGCGGCTGCTCGGCCATGAAAACCATTTCATGAAGCTCCTGACGAACAGTTATTGTACTGACGTTGCTTCCAGAAGGAGTTTGGAATTCAGCAGTGAGTGTTACAACAGAGGACATGTGGTTTTTACATGCTTCAGCACTCGGCGGTCCCATTCTGTGAGCTTCTGTGGCCTACCACTTTGCGTCTGAACCGTTGTTGCTCCTAAACATTTCCACTTCACAATAACACCACCTACAGTTGACCGGGGCAGATCTAGCAGTGCAGAAAGTTGATGAACTAACTTGTTGGAAAAGTGGCATCTGTCACGTCTTCTCCCACTCCTCCCCTCCGGCGCTCGACACCGCCGGTCTACTAACCACCGGTCCTGGCAACCCATCTTTAAGCAAACCTGGCAACCCTCATTACTCACACCTGGCAACCCTAATTACTCACACCTGGCAACCCTCATTACTCATACCTGGCAACCCTCATTACTCACACCTGGCAACCCTCATTACTCACACCTGGCAACCCTCATTACTTACGCCTGCAACCCTCATTACTCACACCTGGCAACCCTAATTACTCACACCTGGCAACCCTCATTACTCACACCTGGCAACAATCATTTCTCACACCTGGCAACCCTCATTACTCACACCTGGCAACCCATCATTACTCACACCTGGCAACCCTCATTACTCACACCTGGCAACCCATCATTATTTACACCTGGCAACCCTCATTACTCACACCTGGCAACCCTCATTCCTCACACCTGGCAACAATCATTACTCTCACCTGGCAACCCTCATTACTCACACCTGGCAACCCTCATTACTCACACCTGGCAACCCTCTTACTCACACCTGGCAACCCTCTTACTCACACCTGGCATCCCATCATTATTCACACCTGGCAACCCTCATTACTCACACCTGGCAACCCTCCTTAGGCATACAGGCCACCCTCCTTAGGCACACCTGGCAACCCTCCTTAGGCACACCTGGCAACCCTCCTTAGGCACACCTGGTAACCCTCCTTAGGCACACCTGGCAACCTTCATCATGGATCACAGAATGGGACCGCCGAGTGCAGCGTGTTAAAATCATCTGTCCTCTGTTGCAAAACTCACTACTGAATTCCAAATAACTAGTTTACTGGGACTGTAGAGATCCTGAGACTAGCTTACTGGGACTATAGAGACCCTGAGACTTACTGGGACTGTAGGGACCATGAGACTAGATTACTGGGACTGCAGAGACCCAGAGACTAGGTTACTGGGACTGTAGAGACCCTGTAGAGACCGTAATTGCATAGTTAAAATATGTACCTTCTTTAATTCTGCTGCACCTAATCTCATGTTGACAAATTCCAGGTCAAATTGTGGGTAAGGACTGGAAAGACGGGAGAGAGAATTGATGGATTCATAGAACTGATTAAATTGAGTTTCTACATCATCTTTATACCTGTTCAAACAATACCCTCTAGGTGGCAGTATACTCCCTTACTGTCTGATACTACATTACATGAAACCTCAACCTCTGCTTAGTTGTTTGTCCCCAATCTACATTTGTAGAAAATATATTGAGATATGTTAATGTAGAGACTGTACAGAGAGAAAAAAACTGTTTCAGCAAAGACATTATTTTTATTTTTTTATTTTACCTTTATTTTACTAGGCAAGTCAGTTAAGAACAAATTCTTATTTTCAATGACGGCCTAGGAACAGTGGGTTAACTGCCTGTTCAGGGGCAGAACGACAGATTTTTTTACCTAGTCAGCTCGGGGATTCGATCTTGCAACATTACGCGTTACTACAAGTCCAACGCTCTAAACACTAGGCTATGCTGCCACCTCTACTTCCACCATTTTGAAGTAGTAAACTGGGTGGGACTTCTTATGGGTTTAAGGAAGTTTCACATAATTCCATCCAGGTCATCAGGATGGATCAGCCAATGAACTCATGAGCAAACATTCCATAAGTGCAGGTGGCAGTAAATCAACAATATATAACATCACAGTGTGTCTGCTACCACAGTCATTTACCTGCAACATCACAGTGTGTCTGCTACCACAGTCATTTACCTGCAACATTACAGTGTGTCTGTTACCACAGTCATTTACCTGCAACATCACAGTGTCTGCTACCAAAGTCATTTACCTGCAACATCACAGTGTCTGCTACCACAGTCATTTACCTGCAACATCACAGTGTGTCTGCTACCACAGTCATTTACCTGCAACATCACAGTGTGTCTGCTACCACAGTCATTTACCTGCAACATCACAGTGTGTCTGCTACCACAGTCATTTACCTGCAACATCACAGTGTGTCTGCTACCACAGTTATTTACCTGCAACATCACAGTGTGTCTGCTACCGCAGTCATTTACCTGCAACATCACAGTGTCTGCTACCAAAGTCATTTACCTGCAACATCACAGTGTGTCTGCTACCACAGTCATTTAACTGCAACATCACAGTGTGTCTGCTACCACAGTCATTTACCTGCAACATTACAGTGTGTCTGCTACCACAGTCATTTACCTGCAACATTACAGTGTCTGCTACCACAGTCATTTACCTGCAACATTACAGTGTGTCTGCTACCACAGTCATTTACCTTCAACATTACAGTGTGTCTGCTACCACAGTCATTTACCTGCAACATCACAGTGTGTCTGCTACCACAGTCATTTACCTTCAACATTACAGTGTGTCTGCTACCACAGTCATTTACCTGCAACATCACAGTGTGTGCTACCGCAGTCATTTACCTGCAACATCACAGTGTGTCTGCTACCACAGTCATTTACCTGCAACATCACAGTGTGTCTGCTACCACAGTCATTTACCTGCAACATCACAGTGTGTGCTACCACAGTCATTTACCTGCAACATCACAGTGTGTCTGCTACCACAGTCATTTACCTGCAACATCACAGTGTGTCTGCTACCACAGTCATTTACCTGCAACATTACAGTGTGTCTGCTACCACAGTCATTTACCTGCAACATTACAGTGTGTCTGCTACCACAGTCATTTACCTGCAACATCACAGTGTGTCTGCTACCACAGTCATTTACCTGCAACATCACAGTGTGTCTGCTACCACAGTCATTTACCTGCAACATTACAGTGTGTCTGCTACCACAGTCATTTACCTGCAACATCACAGTGTGTCTGCTACCACAGTCATTTACCTGCAACATTACAGTGTGTCTGCTACCACAGTCATTTACCTGCAACATTACAGTGTGTCTGCTACCACAGTCATTTACCTGCAACATCACAGTGTGTCTGCTACCACAGTCATTTACCTGCAACATCACAGTGTGTCTGCTACCACAGTCATTTACCTGCAACATTACAGTGTGTCTGCTACCACAGTCATTTACCTGCAACATTACAGTGTCTGCTACCACAGTCATTTACCTGCAACATCACAGTATGTCTGCTACCACAGTCATTTACCTGCAACATCACAGTGTGTCTGCTACCACAGTCATTTACCTGCAACATTACAGTGTGTCTGCTACCACAGTCATTTACCTGCAACATCACAGTGTGTCTGCTACCACAGTCATTTACCTGCAACATCACAGTGTGTCTGCTACCACAGTCATTTACCTGCAACATCACAGTGTGTCTGCTACCACAGTCATTTACCTGCAACATTACAGTGTGTCTGCTACCACAGTCATTTACCTGCAACATCACAGTGTCACTGCTACCACAGTCATTTACCTGCAACATCACAGTGTCTGCTACCGCAGTCATTTACCTGCAACATTACAGTGTGTCTGCTACCACAGTCTGGGGCGGCAGGGTAGCCTAGTGGTTAGTGCGTTGGACTTGTAACCTGAGCTGCAAGGTACAAATCTGTTGTTCTGCCCCTGAACAGGCAGTTAACCCACTGTTCCTAGGCCGTCATTGAAAATAAGAATTTGTTCTTAACTGACTTGCATGGTTAAATAAAGGTAGCAGACACTGTGATGTTGCAGGTAAATTACTGTGGTAGCAGACACTGTGATGTTGCAGGTAAATGACTGTGATGTTGCAGGTAAATGACTGTGGTAGCAGACACTGTGATGTTGCAGGTAAATGACTGTGGTAGCAGACACTGTGATGTTGCAGGTAAATGACTGTGGTAGCAGTGACACTGTGATGTTGCAGGTAAATGACTGTGATGTTGCAGGTATATGACTGTGGTAGCAGACACTGTGATGTTGCAGGTAAATGACTGTGGTAGCAGACACGGTGATGTTGCAGGTAAATGACTGTGGTAGCAGACACACTGTGATGTTGCAGGTAAATGACTGTGGTAGCACACACTGTGATGTTGCAGGTAAATGACTGTGATGTTGCAGGTAAATGACTGTGGTAGCAGACACACTGTGATGTTGCAGGTAAATGACTGTGATGTTGCAGGTAAATGACTGTGGTAGCAGACACTGTGATGTTGCAGGTAAATGACTGTGGTAGCACACACACTGTAATGTTGCAGGTAAATGACTGTGGTAGCAGACACACTGTAATCTTGCAGGTAAATTACTGTGGTAGCACACACTGTGATGTTGCAGGTAAATGACTGTGGTAGCAGACACACTGTGATGTTGCAGGTAAATGACTGTGGTAGCAGACACACTGTGATGTTGCAGGTAAATGACTGTGATGTTGCAGGTAAATGACTGTGGTAGCAGACACTGTGATGTTGCAGGTAAATGACTGTGATGTTGCAGGGAAATGACTGTGGTAGCAGACACACTGTGATGTTGCAGGTAAATGACTGTGGTAGCAGACACACTGTGACGTTGCAGGTAAATGACTGTGGTAGCAGACACACTGTGATGTTGCAGGTAAATGACTGTGGTAGCAGACACACTGTGATGTTGCAGGTAAATGACTGTGGTAGCAGACACACTGTAATGTTGCAGGTAAATGACTGTGGTAGCAGACACACTGTGATGTTGCAGGTAAATGACTGTGGTAGCAGACACACTGTGATGTTGCAGGTAAATGACTGTGGTAGCACACACTGTGATGTTGCAGGTAAATGACTGTGGTAGCAGACACACTGTGATGTTGCAGGTAAATGACTGCGGTAGCAGACACACTGTGATGTTGCAGGTAAATGACTGTGGTAGCAGACACACTGTGATGTTGCAGGTAAATGACTGTGGTAGCAGACACTGTGATGTTGCAGGTAAATGACTGTGGTAGCACACACTGTGATGTTGCAGGTAAATGACTGTAATGTGTCTGCTACCACGCTCCTGAAACTCGGGAGCACCAAGTCTAGAACCAGTAAAGCCTTCTTAATAACTTCTACACTCAAGACATAAGACTGCTGAATAATTAATCAAATGGACACCAGACTATTTACATTGAACCTTCCCCATTTGTTTTCTACACTGCTGCTACTCGCTGTTTATCATCTAAAGTCACGTCACCCCCACCTACATGTACAGATTACCTCAACTAACCTGTACCCCCACACACTGACTCTGTACCGGTACCCCCTGTATATAGCCTCCACATTGACTCTGTACTGGTACCCCCTATATATAGCCTCCACATTGACTCTGTACTGGTACCCCCTGTATATAGCCTCCACATTGACTCTGTACCGGTACCCCCTGTATATAGCCTCCACATTGACTCTGTACTGGTACCTCCTGTATATAGCCTCCACATTGACTCTGTACTGGTTCCTCCTGTATATAGCCTCCACATTGACTCTGTACCGGTACCCCCTGTATATAGCCTCCACATTGACTCTGTACTGGTACCCCCTGTATATAGCCTCCACATTGACTCTGTACCGGTACCCCCTGTATATAGCCTCCACATTGACTCTGTACCGTAATACCCTGTATATAGCCTCCACATTGACTCTGTACCGGTACCCCCTGTATATAGCCTCCACATTGACTCTGTACCGTAATACCCTGTATATAGCCTCCACATTGACTCTGTACCGTAATACCCTGTTTATTGTAAGAATTTCACTGTATGTGACAAAAAACATTTGATTTGATTTGACTGTATGACCGGTTTTGATCTATCAGCCTCAAAGACAGAGGAGAGAGACTCTGCGTTTGCACAGGTAGCATTATTATGGGCAAAAGATCTGAATTGAAAAAATATATATGAATTGGGCAAAGCATGAGCGAGTGCATGTGTAGTCTAGTCTGGTTTAATGTCTGTGTGTAGTCTAGTCTGGTTTAATGTCGGTGTGTAGTCTGGTTTAATGTCTGTGTGTAGTCTGGTTTAATGTCTGTGTTTAGTCTGGTTTAATGTCTGTGTGTAGTCTAGTCTGGTTTAATGTCTGTGTATAGTCTAGTCTGGTTTAATGTCTGTGTGTAGTCTAGTCTGGTTTAATGTCGGTGTGTAGTCTGGTTTAATGTCTGTGTGTAGTCTGGCCTAGTTTAATGTATGTGTGTAGCCTGGTTTAATGTATGTGTGTAGCCTAGTTTAATGTCTGTGTGTAGCCTAGTTTAATGTCTGTGTGTAGTCTGGTTTAATGTCTGTGTGTAGTCTGGTTTAATGTCGGTGTGTAGTCTGGTTTAATGTCTGTGTGTAGTCTGGTTTAATGTCTGTGTGTAGTCTGGTTTAATGTCTGTGTGTAGTCTGGTTTAATGTCGGTGTGTAGTCTGGTTTAATGTCTGTGTGTAGTCTGGTTTAATGTCTGTGTGTAGTCTGGTTTAATGTCTGTGTGTAGTCTGGCCTAGTTTAATGTATGTGTGTAGCCTGGTTTAATGTATGTGTGTAGCCTAGTTTAATGTCTGTGTGTAGCCTAGTTTAATGTCTGTGTGTAGTCTGGTTTAATGTCTGTGTGTAGTCTGGTTTAATGTCGGTGTGTAGTCTGGTTTAATGTCTGTGTGTAGTCTGGTTTAATGTCTGTGTGTAGTCTGGTTTAATGTCTGTGTGTAGTCTGGTTTAATGTCTGTGTGTAGTCTGGTTTAATGTCTGTGTGTAGTCTGGTTTAATGTATGTGTGTAGTCTAGTCTGGTTTAATGTCTGTGTGTAGCCTGGTTTAATGTCTGTGTGTAGTCTGGTTCAATATCGGTGTGTAGTCTGGTTTAATGTCTGTGTGTAGTCTGGTTTAATATCGGTGTGTAGTCTGGTTTAATGTCTGTGTGTAGTCTGGTTTAATGTCTGTGTGTAGTCTAGTTTAATGTCTGTGTGTAGTCTGTGTGCCATTCCGTTTGCTCCGTTCCGAACATTATGATGAGCTGTCCTGCCCTGTCCCCGACACACTGTGATGAAGCCCAAAATAACTGTTGATCACAGTTATCAACATCATTATGCTACGTTACACTGTAGGAGCTTAGAAATGATCAACAAACCAAGTGATTACAAGACTGTGTGTGTAAGTGTGTGTGTGTGTGTGTGTGTGTGTGTGTGTGTGTGTGTGTGTGTGTGTGTGTGTGTGTGTGTGTGTGTGTGTGTGTGTGTGTGTGTGTGTGTGTGTGTGTGTGTGTGTGTGTGGTCAGTCTACTTCCTTTACGTGTCAGTGATGTCGTCTCTCTGGCTGCAGGAATCCCGGTCGCTGCAATACATTTACCGGCAAAGTACACCCCCTCCTGCCTCCTCCCTCCCTCCCTCTCTCTCTCTGCACCCAGCTCTTTAATTACCCTGGCCTATTGATCTCTCAGGGACACGCTGACTGCACAGGAGTTGAATGTGACACACTCTCTCTCTCTCTCTGGTTCTCCAGGGACACGGCAGCAAGGAGTTCCAGAAGCCAGAGTCACACTGTTTTACAGATACACAACTCAGCCAGTGACATCACACCAGATAGACTTCAATATTCAACGATTTGTCTAAGTCCCCAGGACGTCGGGATATGTCTTCAATACTGTCCACGAGTAGGGAGATGTCTTCGATACTGTCCACTAGTAGGGAGACGTCTTCAATACTGTCCACTTGGGACAACATCAGCACCTATTACCATCTAGTAGGGAGATGTCTTCCACACCATCCACTAGTAGGGAGATGTCTTCAATACTGCCCACGAGTAAGGAGATGTCTTCAATACTGTCCACTAGTAGGGAGATGTCTTCAATACTGTCCACTAGTAGGGAGATGTCTTCAATACTGTCCACTAGTAGGGAGATGTCTTCAATACTGTCCACTAGTAGGGAGATGTCTTCAATACTGTCCACTAGTAGGGAGATGTCTTCGATACTGTCCACTAGTAGGGAGACGTCTTCAATACTGTCCACTAGTAGGGAGATGTCTTCAATACTGCCCACTAGTAGGGAGATGTCTTCAATACTGTCCACTAGTAGGGAGATGTCTTCAATACTGCCCACTAGTAGGGAGATGTCTTCAATACTGTCCACTAGTAGGGAGATGTCTTCAATACTGTCCACTAGTAGGGAGATGTCTTCAATACTGTCCACTAGTAGGGAGATGTCTTCATTACTGTCCACTAGTAGGGAGATGTCTTCAATACTGCCCACTAGTAGGGAGATGTCTTCAATACTGTCCACTAGTAGGGAGATGTCTTCAATACTGTCCACTAGTAGGGAGATGTCTTCGATACTGCCCACTAGTAGGGAGATGTCTTCAATACTGTCCACTAGTAGGGAGATGTCTTCAATACTGTCCACTAGTAGGGAGATGTCTTCGATACTGTCCACTAGTAGGGAGATGTCTTCAATACTGTCCACTAGTAGGGAGATGTCTTCAATACTGTCCACTAGTAGGGAGATGTCTTCAATACTGTCCACTAGTAGGGAGATGTCTTCAATACTGTCCACTAGTAGGGAGATGTCTTCAATACTGTCCACTAGTAGGGAGATGTCTTCAATACTGCCCTCTAGTAGGGAGATGTCTTCAATACTGTCCACTAGTAGGGAGATGTCTTCAATACTGTCCACTAGTAGGGAGATGTCTTCAATACTGTCCACTAGTAGGGAGATGTCTTCAATACTGCCCACTAGTAGGGAGATGTCTTCAATACTGTCCACTAGTAGGGAGATGTCTTCAATACTGTCCACTAGTAGGGAGATGTCTTCAATACTGTCCACTAGTAGGGAGATGTCTTCAATACTGTCCACTAGTAGGGAGATGTCTTCAATACTGTCCACTAGTAGGGAGATGTCTTCAATACTGTCCACTAGTAGGGAGATGTCTTCAATACTGTCCACTAGTAGGGAGATGTCTTCAATACTGTCCACTAGTAGGGAAATGTCTTCAATACTGTCCACTAGTAGGGAGATGCCTTCAATACTGTCCACTAGTAGGGAGATGTCTTCGATACTGTCCACTAGTAGGGAGATGTCTTCAATACTGTCCACTAGTAGGGAGATGTCTTCGATACTGTCCACGAGTAAGGAGATGTCTTCAATACTGTCCACTAGTAGGGAGATGTCTTCAATACTGTCCACTAGAGACAAAGTCAGACCCCATCACAGCACTGAGACTGCACTTGTGGAATATGACCTTTTAAGGGCGTCAGACCGAGGCTCTACATCTGTCCTCGTGCTGCGTCAGACCAAGGCTCTGCATCTGTCCTCGTTATTCTTAAGACCGAGGCTCTGCATCTGTCCTCGTGCTGCGTCAGACCAAGGCTCTGCATCTGTCCTCATGCTGCATCAGACCGAGGCTCTGCATCTGTGGTGGTGTATATGGGGTATAGAGCACAGTGGTAGGGTGTGTATGGGGTATATAGGACAGTGGTAGGGTGGTGTGTATGGGGTATAGAGGACAGTGGTAGGGTGTATATGGGGTATAGAGGACAGTGGTAGGGTGTATATGGGGTATAGAGGACAGTGGTAGGGTGTGTATGGGGTGTAGAGGACAGTGGTAGGGTGGTGTATATGGGGTATAGAGGACAGTGGTAGGGTGTATATGGGGTATAGAGGACAGTGGTAGGGTGTATATGGGGTATAGAGGACAGTGGTAGGGTGTGTATGGGGTATAGAGGACAGTGGTAGGGTGTGTATGGGGTATAGAGGACAGTGGTAGGGTGTGTATGGGGTATAGAGGACAGTGGTAGGGTGTGTATGGGGTATAGAGGACAGTGGTAGGGTGTATATGGGGTATAGAGGACAGTGGTAGGGTGTGTATGGGGTATAGAGGACAGTGGTAGGGTGGTGTATGGGGTATAGAGGACAGTGGTAGGGTGGTGTATGGGGTATAGAGGACAGTGGTAGGGTGTGTATGGGGTATAGAGGACAGTGGTAGGATGGTGTATATGTGGTATAGAGGACAGTGGTAGGGTGTATATGGGGTATAGAGCACAGTGGTAGGGTGGTCTATATGGGGTATAGAGGACAGTGGTAGGGTGTGTATGGGGTATAGAGGACAGTGGTAGGGTGTATATGGGGTATAGAGGACAGTTGTAGGGTGTGTATGACGTATAGAGGACAGTGGTAGGGTGGTGTATGGTGTATAGAGGACAGTGGTAGGGTGGTGTATGGGGTATAGAGGACAGTGGTAGGGTGTATATGGGGTATAGAGGACAGTGGTAGGGTGTGTATGGGGTATAGAGGACAGTGGTAGGGTGGTCTATATGGGGTATAGAGGACAGTGGTAGGGTGTGTATGGGGTATAGAGGACAGTGGTAGGGTGTATATGGGGTATAGAGGACAGTGGTAGGGTGTATATGGGGTATAGAGGACAGTGGTAGGGTGGTGTACGGGGTATAGAGGACAGTGGTAGGGTGGTGTATGGGGTATAGAGGACATTGGTAGGGTGGTGTACGGGGTATAGAGGACAGTGGTAGGGTGGTGTATGGGGTATAGAGGACAGTGGTAGGGTGTGTATGGGATATAGAGGACAGTGGTAGGGTGTATATGGGGTATAGAGGACAGTGGTAGGGTGTATATGGGGTATAGAGGACAGTGGTAGGGTGTATATGGGGTATAGAGGACAGTGGTAGGGTGTGTATGGGGTATAGAGGACAGTGGTAGGGTGTATATGGGGTATAGAGGACAGTGGTAGGATGGTGTATATGGGGTATAGAGGACAGTGGTAGGGTGTGTATATGGGGTATAGAGGACAGTGGGTTCCATCCCAATGCCCTGCACTTGTTTTAGTGTTTTCTATATGCACCTTGTGTCGGAATCAATGCCTGAACTTAAACGTCAAGTTTTTCAGGTTTTAACAACCTTAACCCTCACCTACTTTCTCTTCACCCTCAGATGCTTTCCCCCCTCCCTAGACCAACGTTGAATTCGGAAGTGACAGCGTGAGATCTTGTTGACACAACAACACGATAAAGCTGAGGATAAGAGTGCCACATATCCCAATGAAACTAGACGGTAAAGGGATTCATTGATTTCATGTTCTCCTCCTTGATGAGACGTATCACCCCGTTGTCTTCTGAAAGGAGCGAGAGGTAGAATGGATGAAATGAAAGTATTACAGAATCCTAGAACTGAAAAGACGTTTCATGGTTCACTTTTGAAGCAGTCGGGACTGAGTAGGGGATATGTGTTACCAGAGTACTGTATATGTGTTACCAGAGTACTGTATATGTGTTACCAGAGTACTGTATATGTGTTACCAGAGTACTGTATATGTGTTACCAGAGTACTATATATGTGTTACCAGAGTACTGTATATGTGTTACCATAGTACTGTATATGTGTTACCATAGTACTGTATACGTGTTACCAGAGTACTGTATACGTGTTACCAGAGTACTGTATACGTGTTACCAGAGTACTGTATATGTGTTACCATAGTAATGTATATGTGTTACCATAGTACTGTATACGTGTTACCAGAGTACTGTATACGTGTTACCAGAGTACTGTATATGTGTTACCAGAGTACTGTATATGTGTTACCAGAGTACTGTATATGTGTTACCAGAGTACTGTATATGTGTTACCAGAGTACTGTATACGTGTTACCATAGCACTGTATATGTGTTACCATAGTACTGTATATGTGTTACCAGAGTACTGTATATGTGTTACCAGAGTACTGTATACGTGTTACCAGAGTACTGTATATGTGTTACCAGAGTACTGTATATGTGTTACCAGAGTACTGTATACGTGTTACCAGAGTACTGTATACGTGTTACCAGAGTACTGTATATGTGTTACCATAGTACTGTATATGTGTTACCATAGTACTGTATATGTGTTACCATAGTACTGTATATGTGTTACCATAGTACTGTATACGTGTTACCAGAGTACTGTATACGTGTTACCAGAGTACTGTATACGTGTTACCAGAGTACTGTAAATGTGTTACCAGAGTACTGTATATGTGTTACCAGAGTACTGTATACGTGTTACCAGAGTACTGTATACGTGTTACCAGAGTACTGTATATGTGTTACCAGAGTACTGTATATGTGTTACCAGAGTACTGTATACGTGTTACCAGAGTACTGTATACGTGTTACCAGAGTACTGTATACGTGTTACCAGAGTACTGTATACGTGTTACCAGAGTACTGTATACGTGTTACCAGAGTCTCTCTCTCTCTGTCTCTCTCACTCTCTCGCTCTCTCTCGCTCTCTCTCTCTCTCTGTCTCTGTCTCTGTCTCTGTCTCTGTCTCTGTCTCTCTCTCTCTCTCTCTCTGTCTCTCTCTGTCTCTGTCTCTGTCTCTGTCTCTGTCTCTCTCTCTCTCTCTGTCTCTCTCTCTCTGTGTCTCTCTGTCTCTCTCTCTGTCTCTCTCTCTGTCTGTGTCTCTCTCTCTCTCTCTCTGTCTCTGTCTCTCTCTCTGTCTCTCTCTCTCTCTGTCTCTCGCACTCTCTCACTCTCTCGCTCTCTCTCACTCTCTCACTCTCTCGCTCTCTCTCTCTCTCTCTCTCTCTCTCTCTCGGTCTCTGTCTCTGTCTCTGTCTCTGTCTCTCTCTCTCTCTCTCTCTCTCTCTCTCTGTCTCTCTGTTTCTCTTTCTCTCCCTCTCTCTGTCTCTCTGTCTCTCTCTCGCTCTGTCTCTCTCTCTGTCTCTCTGTCTCTCTGTCTCTCTCTCTCACTCTGTCTCCCTGTCTCTCTCTCTCTCTCTCTTCTCTCTCTCTCTCTTCTCTCTCTCTCTCTCTCTCTCTCTCTCTCTCTCTCACTCTCTTCTCTCTCTCTTCTCTCGCTCTCTTTCTGAGGCTATTCAGCGAATACGTGTTTTCTGATCCAGACTCAGAGCTCCTTTGGGGAAATAAGAGAGCGTTTATGAAGAGTGATCTCTACACATCACTCTCCTGGGACCCTCACATGAGGCAGAGGCATGAAGGGAGGTTGAATGATAAATACTATTGACAGAGGATAGGGAGGGGAGGAGAGGAGAGGACAGGGTTGGGGTGAGGGAAGGGAAGGAATGAGAGGAGAAGAGAGGAGAGGAGAGGAGAGGGGATGAGAAGAGAGTGGAGGGGAGGGGAAGGGAGGAGTAGAGAAGAGAGGGGAGGGGAAGATAGGGGATAGGAGGGGAGAAGAAAAGAGAAGAGAGGGGAGGAGAAGATAGGAGATGTGAGGAGAGGAGAAGAAAGAGAGAAGGAGAGGAGAAGGAGAGGGAGATGAGAGGAGAAGAGAGGGGAGTAGATAGGAGAGGAGAAGAGAAGAGAGGGGAGGAGCAGGGAGGGGAAGAGAGGAGAAGAGAAGAGAGGGGAGGAGAAGTTAAGAGAGGAGAGGACTAGAGAGGAGAGGAGAGGATAGGGGAGGGGTGGAGAGGAGAGGAGAGGGGTGGTAGAGTGGAGGAGAATAGAGGGAGGGGATTAGAAGAGAGGGGAGGAGAGGAGAGGGGAGGGGAGGAGATGAGATTTCCAAATCTGTCAATATTTTTCAGTTTCATGTATTGTGGTGTGTAGTTGTTTGCTGTCTTTGGTAACACCAGCATTCCTGTTTCTCTGCTTGTACAGTATGTAGGCTTTGCAGCAGCACCAAGGCAACAAACAAAGCAAGTGTAGCAGCAGCAGGAGTAGGGACAGCAGGGGCAGCAGGGACAGCAATGGGGGCAGTGCAGGGGCAGCAGGGACAGCAGGGACAGTAGGGGCAGCAGGGATAGCAGGGGCAGCAGGGACAGCAATGGGGGCAGCAGCAGGGACAGCAATGGGTGCAGCAGCAGGGACAGCAGGGACAGCAGGGGCAGCAGGGACAGCGGGGACAGTAGGGGCAGCAGGGACAACAGGTGCAGCAGGGACAGCAGGGACAGCAGGGACAGTAGGTGCAGCAGGGACATCAGGGACAGCAATGGGGGCAGCAGCAGGGACAGCAGGGGCAACAGGGACAGCAGGGGCAGCAGGGACAGCAGCAGGAGCAGCAGGGTCAGCAGCGGAAGCAGGGGCAGCAGGAGCAACAGGGGCAGCAGGGGCAGCAGGAGCAGCAGGGGCATCAGCAGGGGCAGCAGGGACAGCAGGGACAGCAGCAGGAGCAGCAGGGAGAGCAGGGACAGCAGGGACAGCAGGGGCAGCAACAGGGGCAGCAGGGACAGCAGGGGCATCAGGGGCTTCAGGGACAGCAGAGACAGCAGGGGCAGCAGCAGGGGCAGCAGCAGGGACAGCAGGGGCAGCAGCAGGGGCAGCAGTGGGGGCAGCAGCAGGAGCAGCAGGGACAGCAGGGGCAGCAGCAGGGACAGCAGGGACATCAGGGGCAGCAGCAGGGACAGCAGGGACAGCAGGGGCAGCAGCAGGGACAGCAGGGACAGCAGGGACAGCAGGGGCAGCAGCAGGGACAGCAGGGACAGCAGGGGCAGCAGCAGGGACAGCAGGGACAGCAGGGGCAGCAGCAGGGACAGCAGGGACAGCAGGGACAGCAGGGGCAGCAGCAGGGACAGCAGGGACAGCAGGGGCATCAGGGGCTTCAGGGACAGCAGAGACAGCAGGGGCAGCAGCAGGGGCAGCAGCATGGTCAGCAGGGGCAGCAGGGGCAGCAGGGGCATCAGCAGGGGCAGCAGGGGCAGCAGGAGCAGCAGCAGGGGCAGCAGGAGCAGCAGCAGGGGCATCAGCAGGGGCAGCAGGGGCAGCAGCAGGGGCAGCAGCATGGTCAGCAGGGGCAGCAGGGGCAGCAGGGGCAGCAGGGGCATCAGCAGGGGCAGCAGGGGCAGCAGGAGCAGCAGCAGGGGCAGCAGGGGCAGCAGCAGGGGCAGCAGGGACAGCAGGGACAGTAGGGGCAGCAGCTGGGGCAGCAGGGGCAGCAGGGACAGCAGGGGCATCAGCAGGGACAACAGGGACAGCAGGGGCAGCAGCAGGGGCAGCAAGGGCATCAGCAGGGGCAGCAGGGACAGCAGGGGCATCAGCAGGGACAACAGGGACAGCAGGGGCAGCAGGGACAGCAGGGGCATCAGCAGGGACAACAGGGACAGCAGGGGCAGCAGCAGGGGCAGCAAGGGCATCAGCAGGGGCAGCAGGGACAGCAGGGGCATCAGCTGGGGCAGCAGGGGCATCAGCAGGGGCAGCAGGGACAGCAGGGGCAGCAGGGGCATCAGCAGGGACAGCAGGGACAGCAGGGACAGCAGGGGCATCAGCAGGGGCAGCAGGGGCATCAGCAGGGGCAGCAGGGGCTTCAGGGACAGCAGAGACAGCAGGAGCAGCAGGGACAGCAGGGACAGCAGAAACAGCAGGGGCAGCAGCAGGGGCAGCAGGGGCAGCAGCAGGGGCAGCAGGGGCAGCAGCAGGGGCAGCAGGGACAGCAGGGACAGCAGGGGCAGCAGCAGGGGCAGCAGGGGCAGCAGGGGCAGCAGCAGGGACAGCAGGGGCAGCAGCAGGGACAGCAGCGGCAGCAGGGGCTTCAGGGACGGCAGGAACAGCAGGGGCAGCAGGAACAGCAGGGGCAGCAGGAGTATGAGGGGCACTAGGGGCAGCAGGGGCAGCAGGAGCAGCAGGGGCAGCAGGAACAGCAGGGGCAGCAGGAGCAGCAGGGGCAGCAGGGACAGCAGGGGCAGCAGGGGCAGCAGGGACAGCAGGAACAGCAGGGGCAGCAGGGGCTTCAGGGATTGCAGGGACAGCAGGGGCAGCAGGGGCATCAGGGACAGCAACAGGGACAGTAGGGGCAGGGACAGTAAGGGCAGCAGCTGGGGCAGCAGGGGCATCAGCAGGGGCAGCAGGGACAGCAGGGGCATCAGCAGGGACAGCAAGGACAGCAGGGGCATCAGCAGGGGCAGCAGGGGCATCAGCAGGGGCAGCAGGGGCAACAGGGGCATCAGCAGGGACAGCAGGGACAGCAGGGACAGCAGGGGCATCAGCAGGGGCAGCAGGGGCATCAGCAGGGGCAGCAGGGGCTTCAGGGACAGCAGAGACAGCAGGAGCAGCAGGGACAGCAGGGACAGCAGAAACAGCAGGGGCAGCAGCAGGGGCAGCAGGGGCATCAGGGACAGCAGCAGGGGCAGCAGGGGCAGCAGCAGGGGCAGCAGGGACAGCAGGGACAGCAGGGGCAGCAGCAGGGGCAGCAGGGGCAGCAGGGGCAGCAGGAACAGCAGGGGCAGCAGGAGCATGAGGGGCACTAGGTGCAGCAGGGGCAGCAGGAGCAGCAGGGGCAGCAGGAACAGCAGGGGCAGCAGGGGCAGCAGGGACAGCAGGAACAGCAGGGGCAGCAGGGGCTTCAGGGACGGCAGGGACAGCAGGGGCAGCAGCAGGGGCAGCAGGGGCATCAGGGACAGCAACAGGTGCAGCAGGGGCAGCAGGGGCAGCAGGGGCAGCAGGGACAGCAGGGACAGCAGGGGCAGCAGGGGCAGCAGGGACAGCAGCGGCAGCAGGGGCTTCATGGACGGCGGGGACAGCAGGGACAGCAGCAGGGGCAGCAGGGGCAGCAGGAGCAGCAGGGACGGCAGGGACAGCAGGAACAGCAGGGGCAGCAGGAGCATGAGGGCACTAGGGGCAGCAGGAGCAGCAGGGACAGCAGGAACAGCAGGAGCAGTAGGGGCAGCAGGGGCAGCAGGGACAGCAGGGGCAGCAGGGACAGCAGGAACAGCAGGGGCAGCAGGGGCAGCAGGAACAGCAGGAGCAGCAGAGGCAGCAGGGCCAGCAGGAACAGCAGGAGCAGCAGGGGCAGCAGGGGCAGCAGGGACAGCAGGGGCAGTAGGGGCAGCAGGAACAGCAGGGGCAGCAGGGGCAGCAGGGGCAGCTGGAGCAGCAGGGAGAGCAGGAGCAGCAAGGGCAGCATTAACTGCAGGGGCAGCAGGGTTATCAGGGACAGCAGGGACAGCAGGGGCAGCAGGGACAGCAGGGATAGCAGGGGCAGCAGGGACAGCAGGGACAGCAGGGGCAGCAGGGACAGCAGGGACAGCAGGGGCAGCAGGGACAGCAGGGGCAGCAGGAACAGCAGGGGCATCAGCAGGGGCAGCAGGGACATCAGACAAAGAAAGTGAACTTTTAAATAAATTCATATGATTTATTTTTCCCATCTGTCCCATCTGTCTCTACCACCCACCACGGATAAGCTCCAGGTTTTCTGTGTTTGTCTTTTATACCTGTGTGTGTGTGTGTGTGTGTGTGTGTGTGTGTGTGTGTGTGTGTGTGTGTGTGTGTGTGTGTGTGTGTGTGTGTGTGTGTGTGTGTGTGTGTGTGTGTGTGTGTGTGTGTGTGTGTGTGTGTGTGTGTGTGTGTGTGTGTGTGTGTGTGCGTGCGTGTGTGTGTGTGTGTTGATTGCTAAATGTGTTGAACACTAGAACAGAAACGTCAATGACATGATAACCAAGGCCTTCAACTGTCTCTCTTTGTCCAGCTAATTATTAATGAACTTTCATTAACATCCTTGTTGCTTCCCTGATTGCTTCCCAAATGGCACCCTAAACCCTATACCCTATGGACACTGGTAAAACTAGTGCATTATATAGGGAATACGCTGTTTGGGATGCAGACACAGTTTGTCTGAGGGATTATCGTTCCATTCTTTAATAATCAGTCATGTATTTATTAATTCATTAGTCACAGACAACCATAAAAATGAAATCATTGGCCCTTTGAGCTTTAGAACAGAATGGAAACATTGTTACATTCAGATGGGATTTACTAATCAACCTCAAACTCAACTCTGGACCTCAAAACCACTACCATCTCTTATTTATTTATTTATTTATTTTTTTACATTTTTCAGGGACTG
Organism: Oncorhynchus masou masou; assembly: GCF_036934945.1. Taxonomy (NCBI): domain Eukaryota; kingdom Metazoa; phylum Chordata; class Actinopteri; order Salmoniformes; family Salmonidae; genus Oncorhynchus; species Oncorhynchus masou. Next base: position 1,197,515 of record NC_088242.1, read on the forward strand.
ATTTAGACCTGGGACACAAGGTGGGTGCAATGAATTATCAGGTAACGTAAAAGTTTAATCTCTTTCTCCCAGCTTCTCTTTATCTGTCTCCCTCCTTCTCTTTCTCCTTCCTGGTCTCTCTCCCTCTTCCTCCCTTCTTATCTTCACCCTCTTCCTCTTCTTTCTCCTTATCTTCACCCTCTTCCTCTTCTTTCTCCTTATCTTCTCCCTCCTCTTTCTCTATTTTTTTATTCTCCCTCTTTCCTCTCTTTTCTTTCTCAATCCTTCTCTTTATCCTTCTTTCTCTGTCACATCTTTGTCCCTTTGTTTTACTCCCTCTTCCTCTTCTTTCTCTTTGTTTTTCTCCCTCTTCCTCTTCTTTCTCTTTGTCTCTTTGTTTTTTTCCCTCTTCCTCCTCTTTCTCTTTGTCTCTTTGTTTTTCTCCCTCTTCCTCTTCTTTCTCTTTGTCTCTTTGTTTTTCTCCCTCTTCCTCTTCTTTCTCTTTGTCTCTTTGTTTTTCTCCCTCTTCCTCTTCTTTCTCTTTGTCTCTTTGTTTTTCTCCCTCTTCCTCTTTCTTTGTCTCTTTGTTTTTCTCCCTCTTCCTCCTCTTTCTCTGTCTCTTGACTCATCCTCTTGCTGTTTTAATCTCTCTCTCTCTCTATTTCAGTTTCAATTTAAAAGCTTTATTGACATGGGAAACATATGTTTACATTGCCAAAGCAAGTGAAATAAATAATAAACAAAAGTGAAATAAACACTGTGTACTCTCTGTTTAGGGCCAAATAGCATTCCAGTTTGTTCTGTTTTTTGGTAAATTCTTTCCAATGTGTCAACTAATTATCTTATTGTTTCCCATGATCTGGTTGGGTGTAATGGTGTTGATGTTGCTGTCCTGTCTTTGTGGGATCTGTTTGTGTTTGTGAACACTTTGTGGAAGTCCAGGACCAGCTTGCTTTAGGGGACTCTTCTCCAGGTTCATCTCTCTGCAGGTGATGGCTTTGATATGGAAGGTTTGGGAATCGCTTCCTTTTAGATGGTTGGAGAATTTTTTGAATTAGTGGGTATCGGCCTAATTCTGCTCTGAATGCATTATTTGTTGTTTTACGTTGTACACTGAGGCTGTGTTTACAGAATTCTGCAGGCAGAGTTTCAATTTGGTGTGTGTTTGATTTTGTGAATTCACAACCATGAAGGGCAATTGGTTATATTACTGATTAAAGTATTTTTAGCCAAATCCTAATTGGTATGTTGAATTTTATGTTGCTTTTGATGGCATAGAAGGCCCTTCTTGATTTGTCTCTCAGATCGTTCACAACTTTGTGGAAGTTATCTGTAGTGCTGATGTTTAGGCCGAGGTATGTATAGTTTTTTGTGTTCTAGGGCAACTGTGTCTAGATGGAATTTGTATTTATGGTCCTGGCGACTGGAACTTTTTTGGAACACCATTATTTTTGTCTTACTGAGAAATACTGTAAGGGCCCAGGTCTGACAGAATCTGTGCAGAAGATCTAGGTGCTGCTGTATGCCCTCCTTGGTTGGGGACAGAAGCACCAGATCATCAGCAAACAGTAGACATTTGACTTCAGATTCTAGTAGGGTGAGGCACACTTATTGTTTGTGTACATGGATTTTAGAATGTTGTATGTTTCCCCCCAACATCAATTTGTATAGCAGATCCTCCAATCAGACCCTCATGCCAAATTAAGTCAAAGTGTTTTTTGAAATCAACAAAGCATGAGAAGACTTTGCTTTTGTTTTGGTTTGTTAATTAGGGTGTGCAGCTTGAATACGTGTTCTGTCGTATGGTCATTTGATCAAAAGGCAATTTGACATTTACTCAGTACATTGTTTTCATTGAGTTGGGTTGGAGGGTTTGTATTTTGTCCTGTAATTCATTCAGTGTAATTGGAGAATCCAGTGGGTTCTGGTCGTCTTTAATAGTTGATTCTAAGCTTTGTATTTGATGATGTTTTTGCTGTTTTTTCTTTGTCATTGTTACGTATGCCTCCTGCTGGAGGGAACGCAACACCCTGCTACAACTCAACTCCCCGTGGAGTGAAAAAAAAGTATGTGATTGTAGGTGCGAGGTAAGATGACAGAGGCAGAGATTATTACTGTTAACAGGGAATGTATTATTCCTTCACACAGTAAGGTGAGGAAAAGCGGCTGGACCAAAGCAGAGAAAGTCAAAGTTAAAGTTCCCCCTCTCCTACCTTAACTGCCTACCCACTACTTACCTAACCTACCCTCTCCTACCTTACCTGCCTACCCACTGTTTACCTAACCTACCCTCTCCTACCTTACCTGCCTACCCACTGTTTACCTAACCTACCCTCTCCTACCTTACCTGCCTACCCACTACTTACCTAACCTACCCTCTCCTACCTTACATGCCTACCCACTACTTACCTAACCTACCCTCTCCTACCTTACCTGCCTACCCACTACTTACCTAACCTACCCTCTCCTACCTTACCTGCCTAACCACTACTTACCTAACCTACCCTCTCCTACCTTACCTGCCTACCCACTACTTACCTAACCTACCCTCTCCTACCTTACCTGCCTACCCACTACTTACCTAACCTACCCTCTCCTACCTTACCTGCCTACCCACTACTTACCTAACCTACCCTCTCCTACCTTACCTGCCTACCTACTATTTACCTAACCTACCCTCTCCTACCTTACCTGCCTACCCACTACTTACCTAACCTACCCTCTCCTACCTTACCTGCCTACCCACTACTTACCTAACCTACCCTCTCCTACCTTACCTGCCTACCCACTATTTACCTATTCTTAGCACCATCAATACAAATTGAAATAATAATATGTTCATATTAACAACTGCGGCAATGATAAATGTCAATTTTGGTGGGTGGGGGGGTGGCAAACCAGAGAACAGGCCTGTGTAACTCATGTTTGCTCAGTGAAAATAGCAAACACTGTCACCACGACTGGTACGGGCTCGGGAGAGACACAGGTCGAGAGCCATGCGTTCTCCGAAATACAACCCAACCCAGCTTCTTAACACAGTGCACATCCAACCTGGAAGCCAGCCGCACCAATGTGTTGGAGATAACACCGTACACCTAGCGACCTGATCAGTGTGCACTGCGCCTGGCCCGCCACAGGAGTCGCTAGTGCACAATGAGACAAGGATATCCCTACCGGCAAAACCCTCTCTAACCCCGACGACGCAAGACCAATTGTGCGTCGTCCCATGGTGGCACAGCCTTAGACCACTGAGTCTCTGGTGGCACAGCCTTAGACCACTGAGTCTCTGGTGGCACAGCCTTAGACCACTGAGTCTCTGGTGGCGCAGCCTTAGACCACTGAGTCTCTGGTGGCACAGCCTTAGACCACTGAGTCTCTGGTGGCACAGCCTTAGACCACTGAGTCTCTGGTGGCACAGCCTTAGACCACTGAGTCTCTGGTGGCACAGCCTTAGACCACTGAGTCTCTGGTGGAACAGCCTTAGACCACTGAGTCTCTGGTGGCACAGCCTTAGACCACTGAGTCTCTGGTGGCACAGCCTTAGACCACTGAGTCTCTGGTGGCACAGCCTTAGACCACTGAGTCTCTAGTGGCACAGCCTTAGACCACTGAGTCTCTGGTGGCACAGCCTTAGACCACTGAGTCTCTGGTGGCACAGCCTTAGACCACTGAGTCTCTGGTGGCACAGCCTTAGACCACTGAGTCTCTGGTGGCACAGCCTTATACCACTGAGTCTCTGGTGGCACAGCCTTAGACCACTGAGTCTCTGGTGGCACAGCCTTAGACCACTGAGTCTCTGGTGGCACAGCCTTAGACCACTGAGTCTCTGATGGCACAGCCTTAGACCACTGAGTCTCTGGTGACACAGCCTTAGACCACTGAGTCTCTAGTGGCACAGCCTTAGACCACTGAGTCTCTGGTGGCACAGCCTTAGACCACTGAGTCTCTGGTGGCACAGCCTTAGACCACTGAGTCTCTGGTGGCACAGCCTTAGACCACTGAGTCTCTGGTGGCACAGCCTTAGACCACTGAATCTCTGGTGGCACAGCCTTAGACCACTGAGTCTCTGGTGGCACAGCCTTAGACCACTGCGCCACCCGGGAGGCCTGGGATTTATTTTTTGTAATTCCTCCCCTCTACACTTAGAAAAAATGGTTCCAAAATGGTTATTAGGCTGTCCCCATAGGATAACCATTTCTGGTTCCGGGTAGAACCCTCTGTAGAAAGAATTTATGGAACCCAAAAGGATTCTGCCTGGAACCAAAAGGATTCTTCAAAGGATTATCCTATGGGTACAGCCAAAGAACCCATTCTGGTTCTAGACAACACCTTTTCTTCTAAGAGTGTATGTCTATTTTAAGGGAGAACATTGTTCATGTTGTGTGTGAGATCAATTCTTAAAATGGATGCCAAGTTAAAGTCTCTACACATATTGTTGAAAGGGAACAATCAAAAGCATGGTTTACATGTGCACCAATAAGAGGATAGTTAGCATGTGAAAAGGAACCAATAAGAGGATAGTTAGCGTGTGAAAGGGTACCAATAAGAGAATAGTTAGCATGTGAAAGGGAACCAATAAGAGGATAGTTAGCATATGAAAGGGAACCAATAAGAGGATAGTTAGCATGTGAAAGGGAACCAATAAGAGGATAGTTAGCGTGTGAAAGGGTACCAATAAGAGGATAGTTAGCATGTGAAAGGGAACCAATAAGAGGAAAGTTAGCATGTGAAAGGGAACCAATAAGAGGATAGTTAGCATGTGAAAGGGAACCAATAAGAGGATAGTTAGCGTGTGAAAGGGTACCAATAAGAGGATAGTTAGCATGTGAAAGGGAACCAATGAGGATAGTTAGCATGTGAAACGGAACCAATAAGAGGATAGTTAGCATGTGAAAGGGAACCAATAGGAGGATAGTTAGCAGGTGAAAGGGAACCAATAAGAGGATAGTTATCAGGTGAAAGGGAACCAATAAGAGGATAGTTAGCAGGCGAAAGGGAACCAATAAGAGGATAGTTAGCAGGTGAAAGGGAACCAATAAGAGGATAGCTAGCATGTGAAAGGGAACCAATAAGAGGATAGTTAGCATGTGAAAGGGAACCAATAAGAGGATAGTTAGCAGGTGAAAGGGAACCAATAAGAGGATAGTTAGCAGGTGAAAGGGAACCAATAAGAGGATAGTTAGCATGTGAAAGGGAACCAATAAGAGGATAGTTAGCGTGTGAAAGGGAACCAATAAGAGGATAGTTAGCATGTGAACGGGAACCAATAAGAGGATAGTTAGCATGTGAACGGGAACCAATAAGAGGATAGTTAGCAGGCGAAAGGGAACCAATAAGAGGATAGTTAGCATGTGAAAGAGAACCAATAAGAGGATAGTTAGCGTGTGAAAGGGAACCAATAAGAGGATAGCAGGTGAAAGGGAACAACAAGAGTATTATTTTGCATGTGAAAGAGAACCAAAAAAATAATACTTTGCATGTGCAGATTTCCCATATGCAATTTTAACTATTGTTTGCATTGTGTGACCCAGCTATTTGTCATGTTGTAAATATGATTCTAGAATAGATCACAGTGAGAGGATGCACTGTGCATTCTCCACTAATCAATCTCACTATATTTGGTATTTACAACTAACCTACAAGATGAGATGTGGAGGAAAGTGCAGAGACTGATGTCTGCGAGAGAGAGAGCAGCATTCAGGAGAACACGATAAGGTATACATTTTAGGATGGTCTCGATTATCTCCAGGAGGGCTGATGCGTAGGGGGAAGATGTCCTAAAATGTACACCGTACCAAAGAGCATTGTATTTCCCTTTTAACACAGACACACAATAGATACCAATGATCCATGACCAGCAGAGCACACGAACAGCCATCATAATTTACTAAGACCTCCGTATCTTCAGTAAATTGATGAACTATGGAAAGTGGTATCATATTACATGTAGACAAATGAACATATTTTGCAAATACATGTAGCAATGCAAACAGCTTGGAATAAGGAATTTCAGCATTTGCCTACAGCCAAGCGAAATGAAAGCCGATCTCTGTTGGGCCTTTAATGTGGGCTACTGTTGCAATGCCTGTGGGTGCGGTACAAAATTATTTCCCTTCTCCTGAAGCCTGCACTTGTTCACTACTTTTAACAACACATTTAAAAGCGTTATATTATTGTAGGCATGAGAAAGCATGGGCTACCGTCTGCTACCGTCTGCTACCGTCTGACACCGTCAGCAACAGTCTGACACCGTCTGCTACCGTCTGACACCGTCTGCTACCGTCTGACACCGTCAGTGCTACCGTCTGACACCGTCTGCTACCGTCTGCTACCGTCTGACACCGTCTGC
>NC_088242.1:1204342-1258906 GCF_036934945.1 Oncorhynchus masou masou
ACTGTAGCAGACTGTGAAAGACTGTAGCAGACTGTTGCAGACTGTAGCAGTCTGTTGCAGACGGTATCAGACTGTAGCAGACTGTAGCAGACGGTAGTAGACTGTAGTAGACTGTAGCAGACGGTAGTAGACTGTAGTAGACTGTAGCAGACTGTAGCAGACTGTTGCAGACTGTTGCAGACTGTAGCAGACAGTAGCAGACTGTAGCAGAGTGTAGCAGACGGTAGCAGACTGTGGCAGATGGTAACAGACTGTAGTAGTCTGTAGCAGACGGTAGTAGACTGTAGTAGACTGTAGCAGACTGTAGCAGACAGTAGCAGACTGTTGCAGACTGTAGCAGACAGAAGCAGACTGTGGCAGACTGTAGCAGACTGTAGTAGACTGTAGTAGAATGTAGCTGACGGTAGCAGACTATAGCAGACTGTGACAGACGGTAGCAGACTGTAGTAGACTGTAGCAGACGGTAGCAGACTGTAGTAGACAGTAGCAGACTGTGGCAGACGGTAGCAGACTGTAGTAGACTGTGGCAGACTGTGGCAGACTGTAGCAGACTGTAGTAGACAGTAGCAGACTGTGGCAGACGGTAGCAGACTGTAGCAGACTGTATCAGACTGTAGCAGACTGTAGCAGACTGTAGTAGACTGTAGTAGAATGTAGCTGACGGTAGCAGACTATAGCAGACTGTGACTGACGGTAGCAGACTGTAGTAGACTGTAGCAGACGGTAGCAGACTGTAGTAGACAGTAGCAGACTGTGGCAGACGGTAGCAGACTGTAGTAGACAGTAGCAGACTGTGGCAGACTGTAGCAGACGGTAGCAGACTGTGGCAGACGGTAGCAGACGGTAGCAGACTGTGAAAGACTGTAGCAGACTGTTGCAGACTGTAGCAGTCTGTTGCAGACGGTATCAGACTGTAGCAGACTGTAGCAGACGGTAGTAGACTGTAGTAGACAGTAGCAGACTGTGGCAGACTGTAGCAGACGGTAGCAGACTGTGGCAGACGGTAGCAGACTGTAGCAGACTGTGAAAGACTGTAGCAGACTGTTGCAGACTGTAGCAGTCTGTTGCAGACGGTATCAGACTGTAGCAGACTGTAGCAGACGGTAGTAGACTGTAGTAGACTGTAGCAGACGGTAGTAGACTGTAGTAGACTGTAGCAGACTGTAGCAGACTGTAGCAGACTGTTGCAGACTGTTGCAGACTGTAGCAGACAGTAGCAGACTGTGGCAGAGTGTAGCAGACGGTAGCAGACTGTGGCAGACGGTAACAGACTGTAGTAGTCTGTATCAGACGGTAGTAGACTGTAGTAGACTGTAGCAGACTGTAGCAGACAGTAGCAGACTGTTGCAGACTGTAGCAGACAGAAGCAGACTGTGGCAGACTGTAGCAGACGGTAGCAGACAGTAGCAGACTGTAGCAGACGGTAGCAGACTGTGGCAGACTGTTGCAGACTGTAGCAGACAGAAGCAGACTGTGGCAGACTGTAGCAGACGGTAGCAGACAGTAGCAGACTGTTGCAGACGGTAGCAGACTGTGGCAGACTGTGGCAGACTGTAGCAGACTGTAGCAGACGTTATCAGACTGTAGCAGACTGTAGCAGACTGTAGCAGACTGTAGCAGACTGTAGCAGACTATAGCAGACTGTAGCAGACTGTGGCAGATGGTAGCAGACTTTAGCAGACTGTAGCAGACTGTATCAGACTGTAGCAGACCAGAAGCATACTGTAGCATACTGTTGCAGACTGTTGCAGACTGTAGCAGACTGTGGCAGACTGTGGCAGACGGTATCAGACTGTAGCAGACGGTATCAGACTGTAGCAGACTGTAGCAGACTGTAGCAGACTGTAGCAGACTGTGGCAGACTGTAGCAGACTGTTGCAGACTGTAGCAGACAGTAGCAGACTGTAGCAGAGTGTAGCAGACGGTATCAGACTGTAGCAGATGGTATCAGACTGTATCAGACTGCAGCAAACGGTATCAGACTGTAGAAGACTGTTGCAGACTGTAGCAGTCTGTTGCAGACGGTATCAGACTGTAGCAGACTGTAGCAGACGGTAGTAGACTGTAGTAGACAGTAGCAGACTGTGGCAGACTGTAGCAGACGGTAGCAGACTGTGGCAGACGGTAGCAGACTGTAGCAGACTGTGAAAGACTGTAGCAGACTGTTGCAGACTGTAGCAGTCTGTTGCAGACGGTATCAGACTGTAGCAGACTGTAGCAGACGGTAGTAGACTGTAGTAGACTGTAGCAGACGGTAGTAGACTGTAGCAGACTGTAGCAGACTGTAGCAGACTGTAGCAGACTGTTGCAGACTGTTGCAGACTGTAGTAGACAGTAGCAGACTGTGGCAGAGTGTAGCAGACGGTAGCAGACTGTGGCAGACGGTAACAGACTGTAGTAGTCTGTATCAGACGGTAGTAGACTGTAGTAGACTGTAGCAGACTGTAGCAGACAGTAGCAGACTGTTGCAGACTGTAGCAGACAGAAGCAGACTGTGGCAGACTGTAGCAGACGGTAGCAGACAGTAGCAGACTGTAGCAGACGGTAGCAGACTGTGGCAGACTGTGGCAGACTGTGGCAGACTGTGGCAGACGGTAGCAGACTTTAGCAGACTGTAGCAGACGTTATCAGACTGTAGCAGACGTTATCAGACTGTAGCAGACTGTAGCAGACTGTAGCAGACTGTAGCAGACTATAGCAGACTGTAGCAGACTGTGGCAGATGGTAGCAGACTTTAGAAGACTGTAGCAGACTGTATCAGACTGTAGCAGACTGTAGCAGACTGTTGCAGACTGTAGCAGACTGTTGCAGACTGTTGCAGACTGTGGCAGACTGTGGCAGACGGTATCAGACTGTAGCAGACGGTATCAGACTGTAGCAGACGGTATCAGACTGTAGCAGACTGTAGCAGACTGTAGCAGACTGTAGCAGACTGTGGCAGACTGTAGCAGACTGTTGCAGACTGTAGCAGACAGTAGCAGACTGTGGCAGAGTGTAGCAGACGGTATCAGACTGTAGCAGATGGTATCAGACTGTATCAGACTGCAGCAAACGGTATCAGACTGTAGAAGACTGTAGCAGACTGTAGCAGACTGTAGCAGACTGTGGCAGACTGTGGCAGACTGTGGCAGACGGTATCAGAGTGTATCAGACTGTAGTAGACTGTAGCAGACGGTAGCAGACTGTAGCAGACTGTGGCAGACGGTAGCAGACTTAGTAGACTGTAGCAGACGGTAGCAGACTGTAGTAGACAGTAGCAGACTGTGGCAGACGGTAGCAGACTGTAGTAGACTGTAGCAGACAGTAGTAGACTGTAGTAGACTGTAGCAGACTGTAGCAGACTGTAGCAGACTGTTGCAGATTGTAGCAGACCGTAGCAGACTGTGGCAGACTGTGGCAGACGGTATCAGACTGTAGCAGACTGTTGCAGACTGTTGCAGACTGTAGCAGACAGTAGCAGACTGTGGCAGAGTGTAGCAGACTGTAGCAGACTGTAGCAGACTGTAGTAGACTGTAGTAGACTGTAGCAGACTGTAGCAGACTGTTGCAGACTGTAGCAGACTGTAGCAGACTGTTGCAGACTGTAGCAGACAGTAGCAGACTGTAGCAGACTGTAGCAGACTGTAATAGACTGTAGCAGACTGTAGCATACTGTAGTAGACTGTAGTATACTCTAGTAGACGGTGTCTGACTGTAGCAGACTGTAACAGACTGTAGCAGACAGTAGCAGACTGTAGCAGACTGTTGTAGAGTGTGTCAGACAGTAGCAGACTGTGGCAGACAGTAGCAGACTGTGGCAGACTGTAGTAGACTGTAGCAGACTGTAGTAGACAGTGTCAGACTGTAGCAGACTGTAGCAGACAGTGGCAGACTGTAGCAGACTGTAGTAGACGGTAGCAGACTGTAGCAGACTGTGGCAGACGGTAGCAGACTGTAGCAGACTGTATCAGACTGTAGCAGACTGTAGCAGACTATAGTAGACTGTAGTAGAATGTAGCACATGGTAGAAGACGGTAGCAGACGGTGTAAGACTGTTGCAGACTGTAGTAGACAGTAGCAGACTGTGGCAGACTGTAGCAGACTGTAGCAGACTGTTGCAGACTGTAGCAGACAGTAGCAGACTGTAGCAGACTGTGGCAGACGGTAGCAGACTGTAGCAGACTGTATCAGACTGTAGCAGACTGTAGCAGACTGTAGTAGACTGTAGTAGAATGTAGCTGACGGTAGCAGACTATAGCAGACTGTGACAGACGGTAGCAGACTGTAGTAGACTGTAGCAGACGGTAGCAGACTGTAGTAGACAGTAGCAGACTGTGGCAGACGGTAGCAGACTGTAGTAGACTGTGGCAGACTGTGGCAGACTGTAGCAGACTGTAGTAGACAGTAGCAGACTGTGGCAGACTGTGGCAGACGGTAGCAGACTGTAGCAGACTGTATCAGACTGTAGCAGACTGTAGCAGACTGTAGTAGACTGTAGTAGAATGTAGCTGACGGTAGCAGACTATAGCAGACTGTGACTGACGGTAGCAGACTGTAGTAGACTGTAGCAGACGGTAGCAGACTGTAGAAGACAGTAGCAGACTGTGGCAGACGGTAGCAGACTGTAGTAGACTGTGGCAGACTGTGGCAGACTGTGGCAGACTGTAGCAGACTGTAGCAGACTGTGGCAGACTGTAGCAGACGGTAGCAGACTGTGGCAGACGGTAGCAGACTGTAGCAGACTGTGAAAGACTGTAGCAGACTGTTGCAGACTGTAGCAGTCTGTTGCAGACGGTATCAGACTGTAGCAGACTGTAGCAGACGGTAGTAGACTGTAGTAGACTGTAGCAGACGGTAGTAGACTGTAGTAGACTGTAGCAGACTGTAGCAGACTGTTGCAGACTGTTGCAGACTGTAGCAGACAGTAGCAGACTGTGGCAGAGTGTAGCAGACGGTAGCAGACTGTGGCAGACGGTAACAGACTGTAGTAGTCTGTAGCAGACGGTAGTAGACTGTAGTAGACTGTAGCAGACTGTAGCAGACAGTAGCAGACTGTTGCAGACTGTAGCAGACAGAAGCAGACTGTGACAGACTGTAGCAGACTGTAGCAGACTGTAGCAGACAGTAGCAGACTGTAGCAGACTGTAGCAGACGGTAGCAGACTGTGGCAGACTGTGGCAGACTGTGGCAGACTGTGGCAGACTTTAGCAGACTTTAGCAGACGTTATCAGACTGTAGCAGACTGTAGCAGACTGTACCAGACTGTAGCAGACTATAGCAGACTGTAGCAGACTTTGGCAGACGGTAGCAGACTTTAGCAGACTGTAGCAGACTGTATCAGACTGTATCAGACTGTAGCAGACTGTAGCAGACTGTAGCAGACTGTAGCAGACTGTTGCAGACTGTAGCAGACTGTGGCAGACTGTGGCAGACGGTATCAGACTGTAGCAGACGGTATCAGACTGTAGCAGACTGTAGCAGACTGTAGCAGACTGTAGCAGACTGTGGCAGACTGTAGCAGATGGTAGCAGACTGTAGCAGACTGTTGCAGGCTGTAGCAGACGGTAGCAGACTGTGGCAGACTGTGGCAGACGGTAGCAGACTGTGGCAGACGGTATCAGACTGTAGCAGACTTTAGCAGACGGTAGCAGACTGTAGCAGACTGTTGCAGACTGTAGCAGACTGTAGCAGACTGTGGCAGACTGTGGCAGACGGTATCAGACTGTAGCAGATGGTATCAGACTGTATCAGACTGCAGCAAACGGTATCAGACTGTAGAAGACTGTAGCAGACTGTAGCAGACTGTAGCAGACTGTGGCAGACTGTGGCAGACTGTGGCAGATGGTATCAGAGTGTATCAGACTGTAGTAGACTGTAGCAGACGGTAGCAGACTGTAGCAGACTGTGGCAGACGGTAGCAGACTTAGTAGACTGTAGCAGACGATAGCAGACTGTAGTAGACAGTAGCAGACTGTGGCAGACGGTGTAAGACTGTAGTAGACTGTAGCAGACTGTAGTAGACTGTAGTAGACTGTAGCAGACTGTAGCAGACTGTAGCAGACTGTTGCAGACTGTAGCAGACTGTAGCAGACTGTGGCAGACTGTAGCAGACGGTAGCAGACAGTAGCAGACTGTAGCAGACGGTAGCAGACTGTGGCAGACGGTAGCAGACTGTAGCAGACTGTTGCAGACTGTTGCAGACTGTAGCAGACTGTAGCAGACAGTAGCAGACTGTGGCAGAGTGTAGCAGACTGTAGCAGACTGTAGCAGATGGTAGCAGACTAGTAGACTGTAGCAGACAGTAGTAGACTGTAGTAGACTGTAGCAGACTGTAGCAGACTGTAGCAGACTGTAGCAGACTGTTGCAGACAGTAGCAGACTGTGGCAGACTGTAGCAGACTGTAGCAGACTGTACCAGACTGTAGCAGACTGTTGCAGACTGTAGCAGACTGTTGCAGACTGTAGCAGACTGTGGCAGACGGTGGCAGACTTTAGCAGACTGTAGCAGACGGTATCAGACTGTAGCAGACTGTGACAGACTGTAGCAGACGGTATCAGACTGTAGCAGACTGTAGCAGACTGTGGCAGACGGTATCAGACTGTAGCAGACTGTGGCAGACTGTTGCAGACTGTAGCAGACTGTGGCAGACTGTTGCAGACTGTAGCAGACGGTATCAGACTGTAGCAGACTGTAGCAGACGGTATCAGACTGTAGCAGACTGTAGCAGACTGTAGCAGACTGTGGCAGACTGTGGCAGACTGTAGCAGATGGTAGCAGACTATAGCAGACTGTAGCAGACTGTAGCAGACTGTAGCAGACTGTAGCAGACTGTTGCAGACTGTAGCAGACAGTAGCAGACGGTGTCAGACGGTGTCAGACTGTTGCTGACGGTAGCAGACGGTAGCAGACGGTAGCAGATGGTGTCAGACGGTAGCAGATAGTGTCAGACTGTTGCTGACGGTGTCAGACGGTAGCAGACGGTGTCAGACGGTAGCAGACGGTGTCAGACGGTAGCAGACGGTAGCAGACGGTGTCAGACGGTAGCAGACGGTAGCAGACGGTAGCAGACGGTAGCAGATAGTGTCAGACTGTTGCAGACTGTAGCAGACAGTAGCAGACGGTGTCAGACTGTTGCTGACGGTAGCAGACGGTGTCAGACGGTAGCAGACGGTGTCAGACGGTAGCAGACGGTAGCAGACGGTGTCAGACGGTAGCAGACGGTAGCAGACGGTGTCAGACGATAGCAGACGGTAGCAGACGGTGTCAGACGGTGTCAGACGGTAGCAGACAGTAGCAGACGGTAGCAGACGGTGTCAGACGGTGCCAGACGATAGCAGACGGTAGCAGACGGTGTCAGACGGTAGCAGACGGTAGCAGACGGTGTCAGACGATAGCAGACGGTAGCAGACGGTGTCAGACAGTAGCAGACGGTAGCAGACAGTAGCAGACGGTAGCAGACGGTGTCAGACGGTGTCAGACGGTAGCAGACGGTAGCAGACGGTGTCAGACGATAGCAGACGGTAGCAGATGGTGTCAGACAGTAGCAGACGGTAGCAGACAGTAGCAGACGGTGTCAGACGGTGTCAGACGATAGCAGACGGTAGCAGACGGTAGCAGACGGTGTCAGACAGTGTCAGACGATAGCAGACGGTAGCAGACGGTGTCAGACGGTAGCAGACGGTAGCAGACGGTGTCAGACGGTGGTGTCAGACAGATGGTGTCAGACGGTAGCCCATGCTTTCCCATGCCTACAATAATATAACGCTTTTAAATGTGTTGTTAAAAGTAGTGAACAAGTGCAGGCTTCAGGAGAAGGGAAATAATTTTGTACCGCACCCACAGGCATTGCAACAGTAGCCCACATTAAAGGCCCAACAGAGATCGGCTTTCATTTCGCTTGGCTGTAGGCAAATGCTGAAATTCCTTATTCCAAGCTGGACAAGGACATTGTTTGCATTGCTACATGTATTTGCAAAATATGTTCATTTGTCTACATTTATTTGTCTACATGTAATATGATACCACTTTCCATAGTTCATCCATTTACTGAAGATACGGAGGTCTTAGTAAATTATGATGGTTGTTCGTGTGCTCTGCTGGTCATGGATCATTGGTATCTATTGTGTGTCTGTGTTAAAAGGGAAATACAATGCTCTTTGGTACGGTGTACATTTTAGGACATCTTCCCCCTACGCCTCAGCCCTCCTGGAGATAATCGAGACCATCCTAAAATGTATACCTTATCGTGTTCTCCTGAATGCTGCTCTCTCTCTCGCAGACATCAGTCTCTGCACTTTCCTCCACATCTCATCTTGTAGGTTAGTTGTAAATACCAAATATAGTGAGATTGATTAGTGGAGAATGCACAGTGCATCCTCTCACTGTGATCTATTCTAGAATCATATTTACAACATGACAAATAGCTGGGTCACACAATGCAAACAATAGTTAAAATTGCACATGGGAAATCTGCACATGCAAAGTATTATTTTTTTAGTTCCCTTTCACATGCAAAATAATACTCTTGTTGTTCCCTTTCACCTGCTATCCTCTTATTGGTTCCCTTTCACACGCTAACTATCCTCTTATTGGTTCTCTTTCACATGCTAACTATCCTCTTATTGGTTCCCTTTCACCTGCTAACTATCCTCTTTTTGGTTCCCTTTCACCTGATAACTATCCTCTTATTGGTTCCCTTTCACCTGCTAACTATCCTCTTATTGGTTCCCTTTCACATGCTAACTATCCTCTTATTGGTTCCGTTTCACATGCTAACTATCCTCTTATTGGTTCCCTTTCACATGCTAACTATCCTCTTATTGGTACCCTTTCACACGCTAACTATCCTCTTATTGGTTCCCTTTCACATGCTAACTATCCTCTTATTGGTTCCCTTTCACATGCTAACTATCCTCTTATTGGTTCCCTTTCACATGCTAACTATCCTCTTATTGGTACCCTTTCACACGCTAACTATCCTCTTATTGGTTCCCTTTCACATGCTAACTATCCTCTTATTGGTTCCCTTTCACATGCTAACTATTCTCTTATTGGTACCCTTTCACACGCTAACTATCCTCTTATTGGTTCCTTTTCACATGCTAACTATCCTCTTATTGGTGCACATGTAAACAATGCTTTTGATTGTTCCCTTTCAACAATATGTGTAGAGACTTTAACTTGGCATCCATTTTAAGAATTGATCTCACACACAACATGAACAATGTTCTCCCTTAAAATAGACATACACTCTTAGAAGAAAAGGTGTTGTCTAGAACCAGAATGGGTTCTTTGGCTGTACCCATAGGATAATCCTTTGAAGAATCCTTTGGTTCCAGGCAGAATCCTTTGGGTTCCATGAATTCTTTCTACAGAGGGTTCTACCGGAACCAGAAATGGTTATCCTATGGGGACAGCCTAATAACCATTTTGGAACCATTTTTTCTAAGTGTAGAGGGAGGAATTACAAAAATAAATCCCAGGCCTCCCGGGTGGCGCAGTGGTCTAAGGCTGTGCCACCAGAGACTCAGTGGTCTAAGGCTGTGCCACCAGAGACTCAGTGGTCTAAGGCTGTGCCACCAGAGACTCAGTGGTCTAAGGCTGTGCCACCAGAGACTCAGTGGTCTAAGGCTGTGCCACCAGAGACTCAGTGGTCTAAGGCTGTGCCACCAGAGACTCAGTGGTCTAAGGCTGTGCCACCATAGACTCTGAGTTCGAGCACAGGCTCTGTTGCAGCTGGTCGCAGCCGGTAGGTCCATGGGACGACGCACAATTGGCCTTGCGTCGTCCGGGTTAGAGAGGGTTTTGCCGGTAGGGATATCCTTGTCTCATTGTGCACAAGCAACTCCTGTGGCGGGCCGGGCGCAGTGCACACTGATCAGGTCGCTAGGTGTACGGTGTTATCTCCAACACATTGGTGCAGCTGGCTTCCAGGTTGGATGTGCGCTGTGTTAAGAAGCTGGGTTGGGTTGTGTTTCGGAGAACGCATGGCTCTCGACCTGTGTCTCTCCCGAGCCCGTACCAGTCGTGGTGACAGTGTTTGCTATTTTCACTGAGCAAACATGAGTTACACAGGCCTGTTCTCTGGTTTGCCACCCCCCCACCCACCAAAATTGACATTTATCATTGCCGCAGTTGTTAATATGAACATATTATTATTTCAATTTGTATTGATGGTGCTAAGAATAGGTAAATAGTGGGTAGGCAGGTAAGGTAGGAGAGGGTTGGTTAGGTAAGTAGTGGGTAGGCAGGTAAGGTAGGAGAGGGAAGGTTAGGTAAGTAGTGGGTAGGCAGGTAAGGTAGGAGAGGGTAGGTTAGGTAAGTAGTGGGTAGGCAGGTAAGGTAGGAGAGGGTAGGTTAGGTAAGTAGTGGGTAGGCAGGTAAGGTAGGAGAGGGTAGGTTAGGTAAACAGTGGGTAGGCAGGTAAGGTAGAGAGGGTAGGTTAGGTAAGTAGTGGGTAGGCAGGTAAGGTAGGAGAGGGTAGGTTAGGTAAGTAGTGGGTAGGCAGGTAAGGTAGGAGAGGGTAGGTTAGGTAAGTAGTGGGTAGGCAGGTAAGGTAGGAGAGGGGGAACTTTAACTTTGACTTTCTCTGCTTTGGTCCAGCCGCTTTTCCTCACCTTACTGTGTGAAGGAATAATACATTCCCTGTTAACAGTAATAATCTCTGCCTCTGTCATTTTACCTCGCACCTACAATCACATACTTTTTTTTCACTCCACAGGGAGTTGAGTTGTAGCAGGGTGTTGCGTTCCCTCCAGCAGGAGGCATACGTAACAATGACAAAGAAAAAACAGCAAAAACATCATCAAATACAAAGCTTAGAATCAACTATTAAAGACGACCAGAACTCACAGGATTCTCCAATTACACTGAATGAATTACAGGACAAAATACAAACCCTCCAACCCAACTCAATGAAAACAATGTACTGACTAAATGTCAAATTGCCTTTTGATCAAATGACCATACGACAGACCACGTATTCACGCTGCACACCCTAATTAACAAACCAAAACAAAAGCAAAGTCTTCTCATGCTTTGTTGATTTCAAAAAACACTTTGACTCAATTTGGCATGAGGGTCTGATCGGAGGATCTGCTATACAAATTGATGTTGGGGGGAAACATACAACATTCTAAAATCCATGTACACAAACAATAAGTGTGCCTCACCCTACTAGAATCTGAAGTCAAATGTCTACTGTTTGCTGATGATCTGGTGCTTCTGTCCCCAACCAAGGAGGGCATACAGCAGCACCTAGATCTTCTGCACAGATTCTGTCAGACCTGGGCCCTTACAGTATTTCTCAGTGAGACAAAAATAATGGTGTTCCAAAAAAGTTCCAGTCGCCAGGACCATAAATACAAATTCCATCTAGACACAGTTGCCCTAGAACACAAAAAACTATACATACCTCGGCCTAAACATCAGCACTACAGGTAACTTCCACAAAGTTGTGAACGATCTGAGAGACAAATCAAGAAGGGCCTTCTATGCCATCAAAAGCAACATAAAATTCAACATACCAATTAGGATTTGGCTAAAAATACTTTAATCAGTAATATAACCAATTGCCCTTCATGGTTGTGAATTCACAAAATCAAACACACACCAAATTGAAACTCTGCCTGCAGAATTCTGTAAACACAGCCTCAGTGTACAACGTAAAACAACAAATAATGCATTCAGAGCAGAATTAGGCCGATACCCACTATAGGCAGAGTTCATCTCAGCCTATACCTCCCTCCAGTCCCTCGACTTCTTGGCACTGACGGAAACATGGATCACCACAGATAACACTGCTACTCCTACTGCTCTCTCTTCGTCCGCCCACGTGTTCTCGCACACCCCGAGAGCTTCTGGTCAGCGGGGTGGTGGCACCGGGATCCTCATCTCTCCCAAGTGGTCATTCTCTCTTTCTCCCCTTACCCATCTGTCTATCGCCTCCTTTGAATTCCATGCTGTCACAGTTACCAGCCCTTTCAAGCTTAACATCCTTATCATTTATCGCCCTCCAGGTTCCTTGGAGAGTTCATCAATGAGCTTGATGCCTTGATAAGCTCCTTTCCTGAGGACGGCTCACCTCTCACAGTCCTGGGCGACTTTAACCTCCCCACGTCTACCTTTGACTCATTCCTCTCTGCCTCCTTCTTTCCACTCCTCTCCTCTTTTGACCTCACCCTCTCACCTTCCCCCCCCTACTCACAAGGCAGGCAATACGCCGACCTCATCTTTACTAGATGCTGTTCTTCCACTAACCTCATTGCAACTCCTCCAAGTCTCCGACCACTACCTTGTATCCTTTTCCCTCTCGCTCTCATCCAACACTTCCCACACTGCCCCTACTCGGATGGTATCGCGCCGTCCCAACCTTCGCTCTCTCTCCCCGCTACTCTCTCCTCTTCCATCCTATCATCTCTTCCCTCTGCTCAAACCTTCTCCAACCTATCTCCTGATTCTGCCTCCTCAACCCTCCTCTCTTCCCTTTCTGCATCCTTTGACTCTCTATGTCCCCTATCCTCCAGGCCGGCTCGGTCCTCCTCCCGCTCCGTGGCTCGACGACTCATTGCGAGCTCACAGAACAGGGCTCCGGGCAGCCGAGCGGAAATGGAGGAAAACTCACCTCCCTGCGGACCTGGCATCCTTTCACTCCCTCCTCTCTACATTTTCCTCCTCTGTCTCTGCTGCTAAAGCCACTTTCTACCACTCTAAATTCCAAACATTTGCCTCTAACCCTAGGAAGCTCTTTGCCACCTTCTCCTCCCTCCTGAATCCTCCTCCCCCCCCCCCTCCTCCCTCTCTGCAGATGACTTCGTCAACCATTTTGAAAAGAAGGTCGACGACATCCGATCCTCGTTTGCTAAGTCAAACGACACCGCTGGTTCTGCTCCCACTGCCCTACCCTGTGCTCTGACCTCTTTCTCCCTCTCTCTCCAGATGAAATCTCGCTTCTTGTGACGGCCGGCCGCCCAACAACCTGCCCGCTTGACCCTATCCCCTCCTCTTCTCCAGACCATTTCCGGAGACCTTCTCCCTTACCTCACCTCGCTCATCAACTCATCCCTGACCGCTGGCTACGTCCCTTCCGTCTTCAAGAGAGCGAGAGTTGCACCCCTTCTGAAAGAACCTACACACGATCCCTCCGATGTCAACAACTACAGACCAGTATCCCTTCTTTCTTTCTCTCCAAAACTCTTGAACGTGCCGTCCTTGGCCAGCTCTCCCGCTATCTCTCTCAGAATGACCTTCTTGATCCAAATCAGTCAGGTTTCAAGACTAGTCATTCAACTGAGACTGCTCTTCTCTGTATCACGGAGGCGCTCCGCACTGCTAAAGCTAACTCTCTCTCCTCTGCTCTCATCCTTCTAGACCTATCGGCTGCCTTCGATACTGTGAACCATCAGATCCTCCTCTCCACCCTCTCCGAGTTGTGCATCTCCGGCGCGGCCCACGCTTGGATTGCGTCCTACCTGACAGGTCGCTCCTACCAGGTGGCGTGGCGAGAATCTGTCTCCCGCCACGCGCTCTCACCACTGGTGTCCCCCAGGGCTCTGTTCTAGGCCCTCTCCTATTCTCGCTATACACCAAGTCACTTGGCTCTGTCATAACCTCACATGGTCTCTCCTATCATTGCTATGCAGACGACACACAATTAATCTTTCCTTCCCCTTCTGATGACCAGGTGGCGAATCGCATCTCTGCATGTCTGGCAGACATATCAGTGTGGATGACGGATCACCACCTCAAGCTGAACCTCGGCAAGACGGAGCTGCTCTTCCTCCCGGGGAAGGACTGCCCGTTCCATGATCTCGCCATCACGGTTGACAACTCCATTGTGTCCTCCTCCCAGAGCGCTAAGAACATTGGCGTGATCCTGGACAACACCCTGTCGTTCTCAACTAACATCAAGGCGGTGGCCCGTTCCTGTAGGTTCATGCTCTACAACATCCGCAGAGTACGACCCTGCCTCACACAGGAAGCGGCGCAGGTCCTAATCCAGGCACTTGTCATCTCCCGTCTGGATTACTGCAACTCGCTGTTGGCTGGGCTCCCTGCCTGTGCCATTAAACCCCCCTACAACTCATCCAGAACGCCGCAGCCCGTCTGGTGTTCAACCTTCCCAAGTTCTCTCACGTCACCCCGCTCCTCCGCTCTCTCCACTGGCTTCCAGTTGAAGCTCGCATCCGCTACAAGACCATGGTGCTTGCCTACGGAGCTGTGAGGGGAACGGCACCGCAGTACCTCCAGGCTCTGATCAGGCCCTACACCCAAACAAGGGCACTGCGTTCATCCACCTCTGGCCTGCTCGCCTCCCTACCACTGAGGAAGTACAGTTCCCGCTCAGCCCAGTCAAAACTGTTCGCTGCTCTGGCCCCCAATGGTGGAACAAACTCCCTCACGACGCCAGGACAGCGGAGTCAATCACCACCTTCCGTAGACACCTGAAACCCCACCTCTTCAAGGAATACCTAGGATAGGATAAAGTAATCCTTCTCACCCCCCCCTTAAATGATTTAGATGCACTATTGTAAAGTGGCTGATCCACTGGATGTCAGAAGGTGAATTCACCAATTTGTAAGTCGCTCTGGATAAGAGCGTCTGCTAAATGACTTAAATGTAAATGTAAATGTAATTCAAAAAATTCTCCAACCATCTAAAAGGAAGCGATTCCCAAACCTTCCATATCAAAGCCATCACCTGCAGAGAGATGAACCTGGAGAAGAGTCCCCTAAAGCAAGCTGGTCCTGGACTTCCACAAAGTGTTCACAAACACAATCAGATCCCACAAAGACAGGACAGCAACATCAACACCATTACACCCAACCAGATCATGGGAAACAATAAGATAATTAGTTGACACATTGGAAAGAATTTACCAAAAAACAGAACAAACTGGAATGCTATTTGGCCCTAAACAGAGAGTACACAGTGTTTATTTCACTTTTGTTTATTATTTATTTCACTTGCTTTGGCAATGTAAACATATGTTTCCCATGTCAATAAACCTTTTAAATTGAAACTGAAATAGAGAGAGAGAGATTAAAACAGCAAGAGGATGAGTCAAGAGACAGAGAAAGAGGAGGAAGAGGGAGAAAAACAAAGAGACAAAGAAAGAGGAAGAGGGAGAAAAACAAAGAGACAAAGAGAAAGAAGAGGAAGAGGGAGAAAAACAAAGAGACAAAGAGAAAGAAGAGGAAGAGGGAGAAAAACAAAGAGACAAAGAGAAAGAGGAGGAAGAGGGAGAAAACAAAGAGACAAAGAGAAAGAAGAGGAAGAGGGAGAAAAACAAAGAGAAAGAAGAGGAAGAGGGAGTAAAACAAAGGACAAAGATGTGACAGAGAAAGAAGGATAAAGAGAAGGATTGAGAAAGAAAAAGAGAGGAAAGAGGGAGAATAAAAAATAGAGAAAGAGGAGGGAGAAGATAAGGAGAAAGAAGAGGAAGAGGGTGAAGATAAGGAAGCAGAAAGAGGAGGAAGAGGGTGAAGATAAGAAGGGAGGAAGAGGGAGAGAGACCAGGAAGGAGAAAGAGAAGGAGGGAGACAGATAAAGAGAAGCTGGGAGAAAGAGATTCAACTTTTACGTTACCTGATAATTCATTGCACCCACCTTGTGTCCCAGGTCTAAATCAGTCCCTGAAAAATGTAAAAAATAAATAAATAAATAAATAAGAGATGGTAGTGGTTTTGAGGTCCAGAGTTGAGTTTGAGGTTGATTAGTAAATCCCATCTGAATGTAACAATGTTTCCATTCTGTTCTAAAGCTCAAAGGGCCAATGATTTCATTTTTTATGGTTGTCTGTGACTAATGAATGAATAAATACATGACTGATTATTAAAGAATGGAACGATAATCCCTCAGACAAACTGTGTCTGCATCCCAAACAGCGTATTCCCTATATAATGCACTAGTTTTACCAGTGTCCATAGGGTATAGGGTTTAGGGTGCCATTTGGGAAGCAATCAGGGAAGCAACAAGGATGTTAATGAAAGTTCATTAATAATTAGCTGGACAAAGAGAGACAGTTGAAGGCCTTGGTAATCACGTCATTGACGTTTCTGTTCTAGTGTTCAACACATTTAGCAATCAACACACACACACACACACACACACACACACACACACACACACACACACAGACACACACACACACGCACGCACGCACGCACGCACACACACACACACACACACACACACACACACACACAGGTATAAAAGACAAACACAGAAAACCTGGAGCTTATCCGTGGTGGGTGGTAGAGACAGATGGGGTAAGGGGGGAAAAATAAACCATATGAATTAATTTAAAAGTTCACTTTCTTTGTCTGATGTCCCTGCTGCCCCTGCTGCTGCCCCTGCTGTTCCTGCTGCCCCTGCTGTCCCTGCTGCCCCTGCTATCCCTGCTGTTCCTGCTGTCCCTGCTGTCCATGCTGTCCCTGATAACCCTGCTGTCCCTGCTGCCCCTGCTGTCCCTGCTGTCCCTGATAACCCTGCTGCTGCCCCTGCTGTCCCTGCTGCCCCTGCTGTTCCTGCTGCCCCTGCTGTCCCTGCTGCCCCTGCTGCCCCTGCTGTTCCTGCTGCCCCTGCTGTCCCTGCTGTCCCTGCTGCCCCTGCTGCTGCCCCTGCTGTTCCTGCTGCCCCTGCTGCTCCTGCTGTCCCTGCTGTCCATGCTGTCCCTGATAACCCTGCTGTCCCTGTTGCCCCTGCATGTCCCTGCTGTCCCTGCTGATGCCCCTGCTGCCCCTGCTGTCCCTGCTGATGCCCCTGCTGTCCCTGCTGCCCCTGCTGTCCCTGCTGTCCCTGCTGATGCCCCTGCTATCCCTGCTGCCCCTGCTGATGCCCCTGCTGCCCCTGCTCCTGCTGCCCCTGCTGCCCCTGCTGATGCCCCTGCTGCCCCTGCTGTCCCTGCTGTCCCTGCTGATGCCCCTGCTGTCCCTGCTGCCCCTGCTGATGCCCCTGCTGCCCCTGCTGCCCCAGCTGCTGCCCCTACTGTCCCTGCTGCCCCTGCTGCCCCTGCTGCTGCCCCTGCTGCTGCCCCTGCTGCCCCTGCTGCCCCAGCTGCTGTCCCTACTGTCCCTGCTGCCCCTGCTGCCCCTGCTGCTGCCCCTGCTGCTGCCCCTGCTGTCTCTGCTGTCCCTGAAGCCCCTGATGCCCCTGCTGTCCCTGCTGCTGCCCCTGCTGTCCCTGCTGTCCCTGCTGCTGCCCCTGCTATCCCTGCTGCCCCTGCTGCTGCCCCCGCTGCTGCCCCTGCTGCCCCTGTTGCTGCCGCTGCTGTCCCTGCTGTCCCTGCTGCCCCTGCTACCCCTGCTGTCCCTGCTGTCCCTGCTGCTCCTGCTGTCCCTGCTGCTGTCCCTGCTATCCCTGCTGCCCCTGCTGATGCCCCTGCTGCTCCTGCTGCCCCTGCTGCCCCTGTTGCTCCTGCTGCCCCTGCTTCCGCTGCTGACCCTGCTGCTCCTGCTGCTGTCCCTGTTGCCCCTGCTGCCCCTGCTGCTGCCCCCATTGCTGTCCCTGTTGTCCCTGCTGCACCTACTGTCCCTGCTGTCCCTGCTGTCCCTGCTGCACCTGTTGTCCCTGCTGCCCCTACTGTCCCTGCTGTCCCTGCTGCCCCTGCTGCTCCTGCTGTCCCTGCTGCTGTCCCTGCTGCCCCTGCTGATGCCCCTGCTGCTCCTGCTGCCCCTGCTGCCCCTGTTGCTCCTGCTGCCCCTGCTTCCACTGCTGACCCTGTTGCCCCTGCTGCCCCTGCTGCTGCCCCCATTGCTGTCCCTGTTGTCCCTGCTGCACCTACTGTCCCTGCTGTCCCTGCTGTCCCTGCTGCACCTGTTGTCCCTGCTGCCCCTACTGTCCCTGCTGTTCCTGCTGCACCTGTTGTCCCTGCTGCACCTACTGTCCCTGCTGTCCCTGCTGCCCCTGCTGCCCCTGCTGTCCCTGCTGCTGCCCCCATTGCTGTCCCTGCTGCCCCTGCTATCCCTGCTGCCCCTACTGTCCCTGCTGTCCCTGCTGCCCCTGCACTGCCCCCATTGCTGTCCCTGCTGCCCCTGCTGTCCCTACTCCTGCTGCTGCTACACTTGCTTTGTTTGTTGCCTTGGTGCTGCTGCAAAGCCTACATACTGTACAAGCAGAGAAACAGGAATGCTGGTGTTACCAAAGACAGCAAACAACTACACACCACAATACATGAAACTGAAAAATATTGACAGATTTGGAAATCTCATCTCCTCTCCTCCCCCTCCTCTCCTCCCCCTCTCTTCTAATCCCCTCCCTCTATTCTCCTCCACTCTACCACCCTCTCCTCTCCTCTCCACCCCCTCCCATATCCTCTCCTCTCCTCTCTAGTCCTCTCCTCTCTTAACTTCTCCTCCCTCTCTTCTCTTCTCCTCTCTTCCCCTCCCTGCTCCTCCCCTCTCTTCTCTTCTCCTCTCCTATCTACTCCTCCCCTCTCTTCTCCTCTCATCTCCCTCTCCTTCTCCTCTCCTTCTCTCTTTCTTCTCCTCTCCTCTCCTCACATCTCCTATCTTCTTCTCCCCTCCTATCCCCTATCTTCCCTCCCTTTCTTCTCTTCTCCTCGCTTCCCCTCCCCTCCACTCTCTTCTCATCCCCTCTCCTCTCCTCTCCTCTCCTCTCCTCTCCTCTCCTCTCCTCTCCTCTCCTCTCCTCTCCTCTCCTCTCCTCTCATTCCTTCCCTTCCCTCACCCCAACCCTGTCCTCTCCTCTCCTCCCCTCCCTATCCTCTGTCTGTAGTATTTATCATTCAACCTCCCTTCATGCCTCTGCCTCATGTGAGGGTCCCAGGAGAGTGATGTGTAGAGATCACTCTTCATAAACGCTCTCTTATTTCCCCAAAGGAGCTCTGAGTCTGGATCAGAAAACACGTATTCGCTGAATAGCCTCAGAAAGAGAGCGAGAGAAGAGAGAGAGAAGAGAGTGAGAGAGAGAGAGAGAGAGAGAGAGAGAGAGAAGAGAGAGAAGAGAGAGAGAGGGAAGAGAGAGAGAGAGAGAAAGAGACAGAGAGACAGAGTGAGAGAGAGAGACAGAGAGACAGAGAGAGAGACAGAGCGAGAGAGAGACAGAGAGACAGAGAGAGAGAAACAGAGAGACAGAGAGACAGAGAGAGAGAGAGAGAGAGAGAGAGAGAGAGAGAGAGAGAGAGACAGAGACAGAGACAGAGACAGAGACAGAGACCGAGAGAGAGAGAGAGAGAGAGCGAGAGAGTGAGGGAGTGAGAGAGACAGAGAGAGAGAGAGAGAGAGAGAGAGAGACAGAGAGACAGAGAGACAGAGAGACAGAGAGAGAGGGGAAAAAAGGAGATCGTTCATTTTAAGGCTGCCAGTCAGATGTCACACGTTCACAGGCTGTGCAGCATATACAGTACTCTGGTAACACGTATACAGTACTCTGGTAACACATATACAGTACTCTGGTAACACGTATACAGTACTATGGTAACACGTATACAGTACTATGGTAACACATATACAGTACTCTAGTAACACATATACAGTACTCTGGTAACACATATACAGTACTCTGGTAACACATACACAGTACTCTGGTAACACATATACAGTACTCTGGTAACACGTATACAGTACTCTGGTAACACGTATACAGTACTCTGGTAACACATATACAGTACTCTGGTAACACGTATACAGTACTCTGGTAACACATATACAGTACTCTGGTAACACATATACAGTACTCTGGTAACACATATACAGTACTCTGGTAACACATATACAGTACTCTGGTAACACATATACAGTACTCTGGTAACACGTATACAGTACTCTGGTAACACATATACAGTACTCTGGTAACACGTATACAGTACTCTGGTAACACATATACAGTACTCTGGTAACACGTATACAGTACTATGGTAACACATATACAGTGCTCTGGTAACACGTATACAGTACTCTGGTAACACATATACAGTACTCTGGTAACACGTATACAGTACTATGGTAACACATATACAGTACTCTGGTAACACGTATACAGTACTCTGGTAACACATATACAGTACTCTGGTAACACGTATATACAGTACTATGGTAACACATATACAGTACTCTGGTAACACATATACAGTTCTCTGGTAACATATATACAGTACTCTGGTAACACATATACAGTACTCTGGTAACACATATACAGTACTCTGGTAACACATATACAGTACTCTGGTAACACGTATATACAGTACTATGGTAACACATATACAGTACTCTGGTAATAATATACAGTACTCTGGTAACACATATACAGTACTCTGGTAACACATATACAGTACTCTGGTAACACGTATATACAGTACTATGGTAACACATATACAGTACTCTGGTAACACATATACAGTACTCTGGTAACACATATACAGTACTCTGGTAACACGTATACAGTACTCTGGTAACACATATACAGTACTATGGCAACACATATACAGTACTCTGGTAACACGTATACAGTACTCTGGTAACACATATACAGTACTCTGGTAACACATATACAGTACTCTGGTAACACATATACAGTACTCTGGTAACACGTATACAGTACTCTGGTAACACATATACAGTACTATGGTAACACGTATACAGTACTATGGTAACACATATACAGTACTATGGTAACACATATACAGTACTCTGGTAACACATATACAGTACTCTGGTAACACATATACAGTACTCTGGTAACACATATCCCCTACTCAGTCCCGACTGCTTCAAAAGTGAAACATGAAACGCCTTTTCAGTTCTAGGATTCTGTAATACTTTCATTTCATCCATTCTACCTCTCGCTCCTTTCAGAAGACAACGGGGTGACACGCCTCATCAAGGAGGAGAACATGAAATCAATGAATCCCTTTACCGCCTAGTTTCCTTGGGATATGTGGCACTCTTATCCTCAGCTTTATAGTGTTGTTGTGTCAACAAGATCTCACGCTGTCACTTCCGAATTCAACGTTGGTCTAGGGAGGGGGGAAAGCATCTGAGGGTGAAGAGAAAGTAGGTGAGGGTTAAGGTTGTTAAAACCTGAAAAACTTGACGTTTAAGTTCAGGCATTGATTCCGACACAAGGTGCATATAGAAAACACTAAAACAAGTGCAGGGCATTGGGATGGAACCCACTGTCCTCTATACCCCATATACACCACCCTACCACTGTCCTCTATACCCCATATACACCATCCTACCACTGTCCTCTATACCCCATATACACCATCCTACCACTGTCCTCTATACCCCATATACACCATCCTACCACTGTCCTCTATACCCCATACACCACCCTACCACTGTCCTCTATACCCCATACACACCCTACCACTGTCCTCTATACCCCATATACACCCTACCACTGTCCTCTATACCCCATATACACCATCCTACCACTGTCCTCTATACCCCATACACCACCCTACCACTGTCCTCTATACCCCATACACACCCTACCACTGTCCTCTATACACCATACACCACCCTACCACTGTCCTCTATACGTCATACACACCCTACCACTGTCCTCTATACGTCATACACACCCTACCACTGTCCTCTTTACCCCATATACACCCTACCACTGTCCTCTATACCCCATATACACCACCCTACCACTGTCCTCTATACCCCATACACCACCCTACCACTGTCCTCTATACGTCATACACACCCTACCACTGTCCTCTACACCCCATATACACCACCCTACCACTGTCCTCTATACCCCATATACACCACCCTACCACTGTCCTCTATACCCCATATACACCACCCTACCACTGTCCTCTACACCCCATACACACCCTACCACTGTCCTCTATACCCCATATACACCCTACCACTGTCCTCTATACCCCATATACACCCTACCACTGTCCTCTATACCCCATACACACCACCCTACCACTGTCCTATATACCCCATACACACCCTACCACTGTGCTCTATACCCCATATACACCACCACAGATGCAGAGCCTCGGTCTGATGCAGCATGAGGACAGATGCAGAGCCTTGGTCTGACGCAGCACGAGGACAGATGCAGAGCCTCGGTCTTAAGAATAACGAGGACAGATGCAGAGCCTTGGTCTGACGCAGCACGAGGACAGATGTAGAGCCTCGGTCTGACGCCCTTAAAAGGTCATATTCCACAAGTGCAGTCTCAGTGCTGTGATGGGGTCTGACTTTGTCTCTAGTGGACAGTATCAAGACATCTCCTACTAGTGGACAGTATTGAAGACATCTCCCTACTAGTGGACAGTATCGAAGACATCTCCCTACTAGTGGACAGTATTGAAGGCATCTCCCTACTAGTGGACAGTATTGAAGACATTTCCCTACTAGTGGACAGTATTGAAGACATCTCCCTACTAGTGGACAGTATTGAAGACATCTCCCTACTAGTGGACATTATTGAAGACATCTCCCTACTAGTGGACAGTATTGAAGACATCTCCCTACTAGTGGACAGTATTGAAGACATCTCCCTACTAGTGGACAGTATTGAAGACATCTCCCTACTAGTGGACGGTATTGAAGACATCTCCCTACTAGTGGACAGTATTGAAGACATCTCCTACTAGTGGACAGTATTGAAGACATCTCCCTACTAGTGGACAGTATTGAAGACATCTCCCTACTATTGGACAGTAATGAAGACATCTCCCTACTAGTGGACAGTATTGAAGACATCTCCCTACTAGTGGACAGTATTGAAGACATCTCCCTACTAGTGGACAGTATTGAAGAAATCTCCCTACTAGTGGACAGTATCGAAGACATCTCCCTACTAGTGGACAGTATTGAAGACATCTCCCTACTAGTGGACAGTATTGAAGACATCTCCCTACTAGTGGACAGTATTGAAGACATCTCCCTACTAGTGGACAGTATTGAAGACATCTCCCTACTAGTGGACAGTATTGAAGACATCTCCCTACTAGTGGACAGTATTGAAGACATCTCCCTACTAGTGGACAGTATTGAAGACATCTCCCTACTAGTGGACAGTATTGAAGACATCTCCCTACTAGTGGACAGTATTGAAGACATCTCCTTACTCGTGGGCAGTATTGAAGACATCTCCCTACTAGTGGATGGTGTGGAAGACATCTCCCTACTAGTTGGTAATAGGTGCTGATGTTGTCCCAAGTGGACAGTATTGAAGACGTTTCCCTACTAGTGGACAGTATCGAAGACATCTCCCTACTCGTGGACAGTATTGAAGACATATCCCGACGTCCTGGGGACTTAGACAAATCGTTGAATATTGAAGTCTATCTGGTGTGATGTCACTGGCTGAGTTGTGTATCTGTAAAACAGTGTGACTCTGGCTTCTGGAACTCCTTGCTGCCGTGTCCCTGGAGAACCAGAGAGAGAGAGAGTGTGTCACATTCAACTCCTGTGCAGTCAGCGTGTCCCTGAGAGATCAATAGGCCAGGGTAATTAAAGAGCTGGGTGCAGAGAGAGAGAGGGAGAGAGGGAGGCAGGAGGGGGGGTGTACTTTGCCGGTAAATGTATTGCAGCGACCGGGATTCCTGCAGCCAGAGAGACGACATCACTGACACGTAAAGGAAGTAGACTGACCACACACACACACACACACACACACACACACACACACACACACACACACACACACACACACACACACACACACACACACACACACACACACACACACACACACACACACACACTTACACACACAGTCTTGTAATCACTTGGTTTGTTGATCATTTCTAAGCTCCTACAGTGTAACGTAGCATAATGATGTTGATCACTGTGATCAACAGTTATTTTGGGCTTCATCACAGTGTGTCGGGGACAGGGCAGGACAGCTCATCATAATGGTCGGAACGGAGCAAACGGAATGGCACACAGACTACACACAGACATTAAACTAGGCTACACACAGACATTAAACTAGACTACACACAGACATTAAACCAGACTACACACAGACATTAAACCAGACTACACACCGATATTAAACCAGACTACACACAGACATTAAACCAGACTACACACCGATATTGAACCAGACTACACACAGACATTAAACCAGGCTACACACAGACATTAAACCAGACTAGACTACACACATACATTAAACCAGACTACACACAGACATTAAACCAGACTACACACAGACATTAAACCAGACTACACACCGACATTAAACCAGACTACACACAGACATTAAACCAGACTACACACAGACATTAAACCAGACTACACACAGACATTAAACCAGACTACACACAGACATTAAACCAGACTACACACAGACATTAAACCAGACTACACACCGACATTAAACCAGACTACACACAGACATTAAACCAGACTACACACAGACATTAAACTAGGCTACACACAGACATTAAACTAGGCTACACACATACATTAAACCAGGCTACACACATACATTAAACTAGGCCAGACTACACACAGACATTAAACCAGACTACACACAGACATTAAACCAGACTACACACAGACATTAAACCAGACTACACACCGACATTAAACCAGACTAGACTACACACAGACATTAAACCAGACTAGACTATACACAGACATTAAACCAGACTAGACTACACACAGACATTAAACCAGACTAGACTACACACAGACATTAAACCAGACTAGACTACACATGCATGCACTCGCTCATGCTTTGCCCAATTCATATATATTTTTTCAATTCAGATCTTTTGCCCATAATAAGGCTACCTGTGCAAACGCAGAGTCTCTCTCCTCTGTCTTTGAGGCTGATAGATCAAAACCGGTCATACAGTCAAATCAAATCAAATGTTTTTTGTCACATACAGTGAAATTCTTACAATAAACAGGGTATTACGGTACAGAGTCAATGTGGAGGCTATATACAGGGTATTACGGTACAGAGTCAATGTGGAGGCTATATACAGGGGGTACCAGTACAGAGTCAATGTGGAGGCTATATACAGGGGGTACCGGTACAGAGTCAATGTGGAGGCTATATACAGGGGGTACCGGTACAGAGTCAATGTGGTGGCTATATACAGGGGGTACCGGTACAGAGTCAATGTGGAGGCTATATACAGGGGGTACCGGTACAGAGTCAATGTGGAGGCTATATACAGGGGGTACCGGTACAGAGTCAATGTGGAGGCTATATACAGGGGGTACCAGTACAGAGTCAATGTGGAGGCTATATACAGGGGGTACCGGTACAGAGTCAGTGTGTGGGGGTACAGGTTAGTTGAGGTAATCTGTACATGTAGGTGGGGGTGACGTGACTTTAGATGATAAACAGCGAGTAGCAGCAGTGTAGAAAACAAATGGGGAAGGTTCAATGTAAATAGTCTGGTGGCCATTTGATTAATTATTCAGCAGTCTTATGTCTTGAGGGTAGAAGTTATTAAGGAGGCTTACTGGTTCTAGACTTGGTGCTCCCGAGTTTCAGGAGCGTGGTAGCAGACACATTACAGTCATTTACCTGCAACTGTCATGTCTTGTTATGTCTGTTCCTGTCCTTTCTCTTCATTCTCTCTCTCTGCTGGTCTTTTTAGGTTACCTTCTCTGTCTCTCATCCCTCAGCTGTTATACATTTCCCCTAACTAGCTCATTCTCTCTTTCCCCACCTGTTCTCTCTTCCCCCTCTGATTAGGTCTCTATTTCTTTCTCTGTTCCTGCTACTTTCAGTGTCTGATTCTTGTTTGTGTTTTTTGATGCCAGAAGCAAGCTGTCGTCTCGTTTGCTTCCACCTTGTCCTGTCCTGTCGGAGTCTGCATGGCAGGTGCAACCTGCATTATACTACGTTCTTTTGTTCCATTGACTACGTTGGAAGAGGATTTATGCCATTCCTGTTTTTTATTAAAGAACTCTGTTTTCTGTTAACCGCGTTTGGGTCTTCACTCAAGTTCATAACAGAAGAATCAGACCAAGAATGGACCCAGCGGCTCCGGACCCTTTTCACTCCGCCGTCGAGATCCAGGGAGCGATGCTAGGCAGACACGAGGAGGAATTGTCTGCTGCTCAACATGCCGTTGAGACCCTGGCCGTCCAAGTCTCCGACCTCACAAGACGGGTTCACCAACTCCACCTCGATCCACCGCCCACTTCCAGGGTTTCCGAGTCTCCGGAGCCCAGGATCAACAACCCGCCGTGTTACTCTGGGAGCCCACTGAGTGCCGCTCATTCCTCACTCAGTGTGATGTGGTGTTCTCTCTCCAGCCCAACACTTACTCCAGGAGCGCAGCCCGCATCGCCTACGTCATTTCTCTCCTTACCGGACGGGCGCGTGAGTGGGGCACGGCAGTCTGGGAGGCGAGGGCTGAGTGTATTAACCAGTATCAGGACTTTAAGGAGGAGATGATACGGGTTTTTGACCGTTCTGTTTTTGGCGAGGAGGCTTCCAGGGCCCTGTCTTCCCTATGTCAGGGGAATAGATCCATAACGGATTATTCTATTGAGTTTCGCACTCTCGCTGCCTCTAGTGACTGGAACGAGCCGGCTTTGCTCGCTCGTTTTCTGGAGGGTCTCCACGTCGAGGTTAAGGATGAGATCCTCTCCCGGGAGGTTCCTTCCAGTCTGGACTCCTTAATAGCTCTCGCTATTCGCATAGAGCGACGGTTTGATCTTCGTCGCCGAGCTCGTGGAAAGGAGCTCACGTTCTCCGTTGCTCCCTCTCCACATCACTGCCACCTGCCGCATCACTGCCACCCTCCCCGCCGGCTCGGATGCTGAGCCTATGCAGCTGGGGGTATTCGCATCTCGGCCAAGGAGAGGGAACGGAGAATCACCAATCGCCTCTGTCTCTACTGCGGCTCCGCTGGTCATTTTGTCACCTCATGTCCAGTAAAAGCCAGAGCTCATCAGTAAGAGGAGGGCTACTGGTGAGCGCAACTACTCAGGCCTCTCCTTCTGGATCACGCACTACCTTTCCGGTCCATCTCCGCTGGCCCGGTTCATCTGCTTCCTGCAGTGCCTTGATAGACTCTGGGGCGGAGGGCTGTTTTATGGACGAGACCTGGGCTCGGGAACATGACATTCCTCTCAGACAGTTAGGGGAGCCCAGGGCCTTGTTCGCTTTAGATGGTAGTTCTCTCCCCAAGATTCAGCGTGAGACGCTGCCTTTAACCCTCACTGTCTCTGGTAATCATAGCGAAACCATTTCTTTTTTAATTTTTCGTTCACCTTTTACACCTGTTGTTTTGGGTCATCCCTGGCTAGTGCGCCATAACCCTTCTATTAATTGGTCTAGTAATACTATCCTATCCTGGAATGTTTCTTGTCATGTAACCTGTTTAATGTCTGCTATCCCTCCTGTTTCCTCTGTCTCTTCTTCACAGGAGGAGCCTGGCGATTTGACAGGGGTGCCGGAGGAGTATCACGATCTGCGCACGGTGTTCAGTCGTTCCAAGGCCACTTCTCTCCCTCCACACCGGTCGTATGACTGTAGTATTGATCTCCTTCCGGGAACTACTCCCCCCGGGGTAGATTATACTCTCTGTCGGCTCCCGAACGTAAGGCTCTCGAGGATTATTTGTCGGTTTCGCTCGACGCCGGTACCATAGTCTCCTCCTCCTCCCCCGCCGGCGCGGGGTTTTTTTGTTCAGAAGAAGGACGGGTCCCTGCGCCCATGCGTGGATTATCGAGGGCTGAATGACATAACAGTTAAGAATCGTTATCCGCTTCCTCTTATGTCTTCAGCCTTCGAGATCCTGCAGGGAGCCAGGTTTTTCACCAAATTGGACCTTCGTAACGCCTACCATCTCGTGCGCATCAGGGAGGGGGACGAGTGGAAGACGGCGTTTAACACTCCGTTAGGCACTTTGAATACCGGGTTCTTCCTTTCGGCCTCGTTAACGCTCCAGCTGTCTTTCAGGCACTAGTTAACGACGTCCTGAGAGACATGCTGAACATTTTGTTTTCGTTTACATGGATGATATCCTGATTTTTTCACCGTCTCTCTCGATTCATGTTCAGCACGTGCGACGTGTCCTCCAGCGCCTTTTGGAGAACTGTCTTTATGTGAAGGCTGAGAAGTGCACTTTTCATGCCGCCTCTGTCCCTTTTCTCGGTTCCGTTATTTCCGCTGAGGGCATTAAGATGGATCCCGCTAAGGTCCAGGCTGTCATTGATTGGCCCGTTCCTAAGTCACGCGTCGAGCTGCAGCGCTTTCTGGGCTTCGCTAATTTCTACCGTCGTTTCATCCGTAATTTCGGTCAGGTGGCAGCTCCTCTCACAGCCCTTACTTCTGTTAAGACGTGCTTTAAGTGGTCCGTTTCCGCCCAGGGAGCTTTTGATCTTCTTAAGAATCGTTTTACATCCGCACCTATTCTTGTTACACCTGACATCTCTAGACAGTTTGTTGTTGAGGTTGACGCGTCAGAGGTGGGCGTGGGAGCCATTCTTTCTCAGCGCTCTCTCTCTGACGGCAAGGTCCATCCTTGCGCGTTTTTCTCTCATCGCTTATCGCCGTCAGAACGTAACTATGATGTTGGTAATCGCGAACTGCTCGCCATCCGCTTAGCCCTAGGCGAATGGCGACAGTGGTTGGAGGGCGACCGTTCCTTTTGTCGTTTGGACTGACCATAGGAACCTTGAGTACATCCGTTCAGCCAAACGACTTAATGCGCGTCAGGCTCGTTGGGCTCTGTTTTTCGCTCGTTTCGAGTTTGTTATTTCTTATCGTCCGGGCTCAAAAAACACCAAACCTGATGCTTTATCTCGTCTCTTCAGTTCTTCTGAGGTCTCCACCGACCCCGATGGGATTCTCCCTGAGGGGCGTGTTGTCGGGTTGACTGTCTGGGGAATTGAGAGGCAGGTAAAGCAAGCACTCGCTCACACTCCGTCGCCGCGAGCTTGTCCTAGGAACCTTCTGTTCGTTCCCGTTCCTACTCGTCCGGCCGTTCTTCAGTGGGCCCACTCTGCCAAGTTAGCCGGCCACCCCGGCCTTCGGGGTACGCTCGCTTCCATTCGCCAGCGTTTCTGGTGGCCCACTCGGGAACGTGACGCGCGTCGATTTGTCGCCGCTTGTTCGGTCTGCGCGCAGACTAAATCTGGGAACTCTCCTCCTGCCGGCCGTCTCAGACCGCTTCCCATTCCCTCTCGACCGTGGTCTCACATCGCTTTAGATTTTATCACCGGACTGCCTTCATCAGCGGGAAGACAGTTATTCTTACGGTTGTCGATAGATTCTCTAAGGCGGCTCATTTCATTCCTCTCGATAAGCTCCTTCTGCTAAGGAGACGGCTCAGATCATTATCGAGAATGTTTTCCGAATTCATGGCCTTCCGTCTGACGTCGTTTCCGACAGAGGCCCGCAGTTCACGTCTCAATTTTGGAGGGAGTTTTGCCGTTTGATTGGGGCTTCCGTCAGTCTCTCGTCCGGCTTTCATCCCCAGTCTAACGGTCAAGCCGAACGGGCCAATCAGACTGTTGGTCGCATTTTACGCAGTCTTTCTTTTCGTAACCCTGCGTCTTGGTCAGAACAGCTCCCCTGGGCAGAGTACGCCCACAACTCGCTTCCCTCGTCTGCTACCGGTCTATCCCCTTTTCAGTGTAGCCTCGGGTACCAGCCTCCGCTGTTCTCATCTCAGCTTGCCGAGTCCTGCGTCCCCTCCGCTCAGGCTTTTGTCCAGCGTTGCGGCGCACCTGGAAGGGGTCAGGTCGGCACTTTGCCGTAATAGGGCGCAGACTGTGAGGGCCGCTAATAAGCGTAGGACCAAGAGTCCTAGATATTGTTGCGGTCAGAGAGTATGGCTCTCCACTCAGAACCTTCCCCTTAAGACAGCTTCTCGCAAGTTGGCCCCGCGGTTCATTGGTCCGTTCCGTATTTCCCAGGTCATTAATCCTGTCGCAGTGCGACTTCTTCTCCCGCTATCTTCGTCGCGTTCACCCGGTCTTCCATGTCTCCTGTGTTAAGCCCGTTCTTCGCGCCCCGCTCGTCCCTCCCCCCCCCATCCTTGTCGAGGGCGCACCCATCTACAGGGTTCGTAAGATTTTGGACATGCGCCCTCGGGGCCGTGGTCATCAGTACCTAGTGGATTGGGAGGGTACGGTCCTGAGGAGAGGAGTTGGGTTCCCTCTCGGGACGTGCTGGACCGTTCGCTGATCGATGATTTCCTCCGTTGCCGCCAGGTTTCCTCCTCGAGTGCGCCAGGAGGCGCTCGGTGAGTGGGGGGGGGGTACTGTCATGTCTTGTTATGTCTGTTCCTGTCCTTTCTCTTCATTCTCTCTCTCTGCTGGTCTTTTTAGGTTACCTTCTCTGTCTCTCATCCCTCAGCTGTTATACATTTCCCTAACTAGCTCATTCTCTCTTTCCCCACCTGTTCTCTCTTCCCCCTCTGATTAGGTCTCTATTTCTTTCTCTGTTCCTGCTACTTTCAGTGTCTGATTCTTGTTTGTGTTTTTTGATGCCAGAAGCAAGCTGTCGTCTCGTTTGCTTCCACCTTGTCCTGTCCTGTCGGAGTCTGCATGGCAGGTGCAACCTGCATTATACTACGTTCTTTTGTTCCATTGACTACGTTGGAAGAGGATTTATGCCATTCCTGTTTTTTATTAAAGAACTCTGTTTTCTGTTAAAACCGCGTTTGGGTCTTCACTCAAGTTCATAACAGCAACATCACAGTGTCTGCTACCACAGTCATTTACCTGCAACATCACAGTGTGTGCTACCACAGTCATTTACCTGCAACACCACAGTGATTTACCTGCAACATTACAGGGTGTGCTACCACAGTAATTTACCTGCAACATCACAGTCATTTACCTGCAACATCACAGTGATTTACCTGCAACATCACAGTGTGTCTGCTACCACAGTCATTTACCTGCAACATTACAGTGTGTGCTACCACAGTCATTTACCTGCAACATCACAGTGTGTGCTACCACAGTCATTTACCTGCAACATTACAGTATCTGCTACCACAGTCATTTACCTGCAACATTACAGTGTGTCTGCTACCACAGTCATTTACCTGCAACATCACAGTGTGTGCTACCACAGTCATTTACCTGCAACATTACAGTGTGTCTGCTACCACAGTCATTTACCTGCAACATCACAGTGATTTACCTGCAACATCACAGTGTGTGCTACCACAGTCATTTAACTGCAACATTACAGTGTGTGCTACCTTTATATTTAGGCAAGTCCGTTCAATGACGGCCTAGGAACAGTGGGTTAACTGCCTGTTCAGGGGCAGAACAACAGATTTGTACCTTGCAGCTCAGGGATTTGAACTTGCAACCTTCCGGTTGCTAGTCCAACGCTCTAACCACTAGGCTACCCTGCCGCCCCAAACTGTGGTAGCAGACACACTGTAATGTTGCAGGTAAATCACTGTGATGTTGCAGGTAAATGACTGTTGTAGCAGACACACTGTGATGTTGCAGGTAAATGACTGTGGTAGCAGACACTGTAATGTTGCAGGTAAATGACTGTGGTAGCAGATACTGTGATGTTGCAGGTAAATGACTGTGGTAGCAGACACTGTAATGTTGCAGGTAAATGACTGTGGTAGCACACACTGTGATGTTGCAGGTAAATGACTGTGGTAGCAGACACACTGTAATGTTGCAGGTAAATGACTGTGGTAGCAGACACTGTGATGTTGCAGGTAAATGACTGTGGTAGCAGACACTGTGATGTTGCAGGTAAATGACTGTGGTAGCAGACACACTGTGATGTTGCAGGTAAATGACTGTGGTAGCAGACACACTGTGATGTTATATATTGTTGATTTACTGCCACCTGCACTTACGGAATGTTTGCTCATGAGTTCATTGGCTGATCCATCCTGATGACCTGGATGGAATTATGTGAGACTTCCTTAAACCCATAAGAAGTCCCACCCAGTTTACTACTTCAAAATGGTGGAAGTAGGGGTGGCAGCGTAGCCTAGTGGTTAGAGAGTTGGACTTGTAGTAACGCGTAAGGTTGCAAGATCGAATCCCCGAGCTGACTAGGTAAAAAATCTGTCGTTCTGCCCCTGAACACGCAGTTAACCCACTGTTCCCAGGCCGTCATTGAAAATAAGAATTTGTTCTTAACTGACTTGCCTAGTTAAATAAAGGTAAAATAAAAAAATAACAATAATGTCTTTGCTGAAACAGTTTTTTTCTCTCTGTACAGTCTCTACATTAACATATCTCAATATCTTTTCTACAAATGTAGATTGGGGACAAACAACTAAGCAGAGGTTGAGGTTTCATGTAATGTAGTATCAGACAAAAAGGGAGTATACTGCCCCCTAGAGGGTATTGTTTGAACAGGTATAAAGACAATGTAGAAACTCAATTTAATCAGTTCTATGAATTCATCAATTCTCTCTCCCGTCTTTCCAGTCCTTACCCACAATTTGACCTGGAATTTGTCAACATGAGATTAGGTGCAGCATAATTAAAGAAGGTACATAGTTTAACTATGCAATTACGGTCTCTACAGGGTCTCTACAGTCCCAGTAACCTAGTCTCAGGGTCTCTGCAGTCCCAGTAAGCTAGTCTCATGGTCCCTACAGTCCCAGTAAGTCTCAGGGTCTCTATAGTCCCAGTAAGCTAGTCTCAGGATCTCTACAGTCCCAGTAAACTAGTTATTTGGAATTCAGTAGTGAGTTTTGCAACAGAGGACAGATGATTTTAACACGCTGCACTCAGCGGTCCCATTCTGTGATCCATGATGAAGGTTGCCAGGTGTGCCTGGGGAGGGTTACCAGGTGTGCCTAAGGAGGGTTGCCAGGTGTGCCTAAGGAGGGTTGCCAGGTGTGCCTAAGGAGGGTGGCCTGGTATGCCTAAGGAGGGTTGCCAGGTGTGAGTAATGAAGGTTGCCAGGTGAGAGTAATGAGGGTTGCCAGGTGTGAATAATGATGGGTTGCCAGGTGTGAGTAATGAGGGTTGCCAGGTGTGAGTAAGAGGGTTGCCAGGTGTGAGTAATGAGGGTTGCCAGGTGTGAGTAATGAGGGTTGCCAGGTGTGAGTAATGAGGGTTGCCAGGTGTGAGTAATGAGGGTTGCCAGGTGTGAGTAATTAAGGTTGCCAGGTGTGAGTAATGAGGGTTGCCAGGTTTTGCTTAAAGATGGGTTGCCAGGTGTGCCTAGGGAGGGTTG
Organism: Oncorhynchus masou masou; assembly: GCF_036934945.1. Classification (NCBI taxonomy): domain Eukaryota; kingdom Metazoa; phylum Chordata; class Actinopteri; order Salmoniformes; family Salmonidae; genus Oncorhynchus; species Oncorhynchus masou. The sequence continues at coordinate 1,237,431 of NC_088242.1, forward strand.
CCAGGTGTGCAAAATGAGGGTTGCAGGCGTAAGTAATGAGGGTTGCCAGGTGTGAGTAATGAGGGTTGCCAGGTGTGGGTAATGAGGGTTGCCAGGTGTGAGTAATGATGGGTTGCCAGGTGTGAGTAATTAGGGTTGCCAGGTGTGAGTAATGAGGGTTGCCAGGTTTGCTTAAAGATGGGTTGCCAGGACCGGTGGTTAGTAGACTGGCGGTGTCGAGCGCCGGAGGGGAGGAGTGGGAGAAGACGTGACAGATGCCACTTTTCCAACAAGTTAGTTCATCAACTTTCTGCACTGCTAGATCTGCCCCGGTCAACTGTAGGTGGTGTTATTGTGAAGTGGAAATGTTTAGGAGCAACAACGGTTCAGACGCAAAGTGGTAGGCCACACATGCTCACAGAATGGGACCGCCGAGTGCTGAAGCGTGTAAAAACCACATGTCTTCTGTTGTAACACTCACTGCTGAATTCCAAACTCCTTCTGGAAGCAACGTCAGTACAATAACTGTTCGTCAGGAGCTTCATGAAATGGTTTTCATGGCCGAGTGGAGGAATAATGGTCTGGAGCTGTTTTTCATGGTTCAAACTAGTCCCCCTAGTCCCCCTAGTACCCTTAGTCCTTTAGTTCCCCTTAGTTCTTAACGCTGCAGCACACAATGACATTCTAGATGATTCTGTGCTTCCCCAAGGCAGCAGCGACTCACCAGGGAGGCCAGTAACGTTATCCAGCAACAGTTACCTGACATTCATAAACGTTTTCACAACACATTATTACGGGTGTTCCCTCAGGCCACTACTCTACTACCACATAACTACAACACAATATCCATGTGTACGTGTGGGTAGAGTGTGTGTCTTATCATGTGTGTTTGTGTCTGTGTGTATCTGTTCCTGTGTGTGTCTGTGTGTGTGTGTGTGTGTGTGTGTGTGTGTGTGTGTGTGTGTGTGTGTGTGTGTGTGTGTGTGTGTGTGTGTGTGTGTGTGTGTGTGTGTGTGTGTGTGTGTGTGTGTGTGTGTGTGTGTGTCTGTGTGTTGTTTCACAGACCCAGCTGTTCCATAAGTCCCAGCTGTTCCATTTAAATCTGATTCTACATAAGGTGTATTTTAATCTGGTTTTAATATCTGATTCTCCTGCTGCATCAGTTACCTAATGTGGAATAGAGTTCCATGTAGTCATGGCTCTATGTAGTACTGTGGAATAGAGTTCCATGTAGTCATGGCTCTATGTAGTACTGTGGAATAGAGTTACATGTAGTAATGGCTCTATGTAGTACTGTGGAATAGAGTTCCATGTAGTCATGGCTCTATGTAGTACTGTGGAATAGAGTTCCATGTAGTCATAGCTCTATGTAGTACTGTGGAATAGAGTTCCATGTAGTCATGGCTCTATGTAGTACTGTGGAATAGAGTTCCATGTAGTCATGGCTCTATGTAGTACTGTGGAATAGAGTTACATGTAGTCATGGCTCTATGTAGTACTGTGGAATAGAGTTCCATGGAGTCATGGCTCTATGTAGTACTGTGGAATAGAGTTCCATGGAGTCATGGCTCTATGTAGTACTGTGGAATAGAGTTCCATGTAGTCATGGCTCTATGTAGTACTGTGGAATAGAGTTCCATGTAGTCATGGCTCTATGTAGTACTGTGGAATAGAGTTCCATGTAGTCATGGCTCTATGTAGTACTGTGGAATAGAGTTCCATGTAGTCATGGCTCTATGTAGTACTGTGGAATAGAGTTCCATGTAGTCATGGCTCTATGTAGTACTGTGGAATAGAGTTCCATGTAGTCATGGCTCTATGTAGTACTGTGGAATAGAGTTCCATGTAGTCATGGCTCTATGTAGTACTGTGGAATAGAGTTCCATGTAGTCATGGCTCTATGTAGTACTGTGGAATAGAGTTCCATGTAGTCATGGCTCTATGTAGTACTGTGGAATGGAGTTCCATGTAGTCATGGCTCTATGTAGTACTGTGGAATAGAGTTCCATGTAGTCATGGCTCTATGTAGTACTGTGGAATAGAGTTCCATGTAGTCATGGCTCTATGTAGTACTGTGGAATAGAGTTCCATGTAGTCATGTCTCTATGTGGTACTGTGGAATAGAGTTCCATGTAGTCATGGCTCTATGTAGTAAATTGCACCTCCCATAGTCTGTTCTGGACTTGGGGGCTGTGAAGAGACCTCTTGTGACGTGTCTTGTAGGGTATGGATGGGTGTCTGCGGTGTGTGTTAGTAGTTTAAATAGTCCTCTGGTGACGTGTCTTGTAGGGTATGGATGGGTGTCTGAGGTTTGTGTCAGTAGTTTAAATAGTCCTCTGGTGACGTGTCTTGTAGGGTATGGATGGGTGTCTGCAGTGTGTGTTAGTAGTTTAAATAGACCTCTTGTGGCGTGTCTTGTAGGGTATGGATGGGTGTCTGAGGTTTGTGTCAGTAGTTTAAATAGACCTCTGGTGACGTGTCTTGTAGGGTATGGATGGGTGTCTGAGGTTTGTGTCAGTAGTTTAAATAGACCTCTGGTGACGTGTCTTGTAGGGTATGGATGGGTGTCTGAGGTTTGTGTCAGTAGTTTAAACAGACCTCTGGTGACGTGTCTTGTAGGGTATGGATGGGTGTCTGAGGTTTGTGTCAGTAGTTTAAATAGTCCTCTGGTGGCGTGTCTTGTAGGGTATGGATGGGTGTCTGAGGTTTGTGTCATTAGTTTAAATAGACCTCTGGTGGCGTGTCTTGTAGGGTATGGATGGGTGTCTGAGGTTTGTGTCAGTAGTTTAAATAGACCTCTGGTGACGTGTCTTGTAGGGTATGGATGGGTGTCTGCAGTGTGTGTCAGTAGTTTAAATAGTCCTCTGGTGGCGTGTCTTGTAGGGTATGGATGGGTGTCTGAGGTTTGTGTCATTAGTTTAAATAGACCTCTGGTGGCGTGTCTTGTAGGGTATGGATGGGTGTCTGAGCTGTGTGTCAGTAGTTTAAATAGTCCTCTGGTGACGTGTCTTGTAGGGTATGGATGGGTGTCTGAGGTTTGTGTCAGTAGTTTAAATAGACCTCTGGTGACGTGTCTTGTAGGGTATGGATGGGTGTCTGAGGTTTGTGTTAGTAGTTTAAATAGACCTCTGGTGACGTGTCTTGTAGGGTATGGATGGGTGTCTGAGGTTTGTGTCAGTAGTTTAAATAGACCTCTGGTGACGTGTCTTGTAGGGTATGGATGGGTGTCTGCAGTGTGTGTCAGTAGTTTAAATAGTCCTCTGGTGACGTGTCTTGTAGGGTATGGATGGGTGTCTGAGGTTTGTGTCAGTAGTTTAAATAGACCTCTGGTGACGTGTCTTGTAGGGTATGGATGGGTGTCTGAGGTTTGTGTTAGTAGTTTAAATAGACCTCTGGTGACGTGTCTTGTAGGGTATGGATGGGTGTCTGCGGTTTGTGTCAGTAGTTTAAATAGTCCTCTGGTGACGTGTCTTGTAGGGTATGGATGGGTGTCTGCAGTGTGTGTTAGTAGTTTAAATAGACCTCTGGTGACGTGTCTTGTAGGGTATGGATGGGTGTCTGCAGTGTGTGTTAGTAGTTTAAATAGACCTCTTGTGGCGTGTCTTGTAGGGTATGGATGGGTGTCTGAGGTTTGTGTCAGTAGTTTAAATAGACCTCTGGTGACGTGTCTTGTAGGGTATGGATGGGTGTCTGAGGTTTGTGTCAGTAGTTTAAATAGACCTCTGGTGACGTGTCTTGTAGGGTATGGATGGGTGTCTGAGGTTTGTGTCAGTAGTTTAAACAGACCTCTGGTGACGTGTCTTGTAGGGTATGGATGGGTGTCTGAGGTTTGTGTCAGTAGTTTAAATAGTCCTCTGGTGGCGTGTCTTGTAGGGTATGGATGGGTGTCTGAGGTTTGTGTCATTAGTTTAAATAGACCTCTGGTGGCGTGTCTTGTAGGGTATGGATGGGTGTCTGAGGTTTGTGTCAGTAGTTTAAATAGACCTCTGGTGACGTGTCTTGTAGGGTATGGATGGGTGTCTGCAGTGTGTGTCAGTAGTTTAAATAGTCCTCTGGTGGCGTGTCTTGTAGGGTATGAATGGGTGTCTGAGGTTTGTGTCATTAGTTTAAATAGACCTCTGGTGGCGTGTCTTGTAGGGTATGGATGGGTGTCTGAGCTGTGTGTCAGTAGTTTAAATAGTCCTCTGGTGACGTGTCTTGTAGGGTATGGATGGGTGTCTGAGGTTTGTGTCAGTAGTTTAAATAGACCTCTGGTGACGTGTCTTGTAGGGTATGGATGGGTGTCTGAGGTTTGTGTTAGTAGTTTAAATAGACCTCTGGTGACGTGTCTTGTAGGGTATGGATGGGTGTCTGAGGTTTGTGTCAGTAGTTTAAATAGACCTCTGGTGACGTGTCTTGTAGGGTATGGATGGGTGTCTGCAGTGTGTGTCAGTAGTTTAAATAGTCCTCTGGTGGCGTGTCTTGTAGGGTATGGATGGGTGTCTGAGGTTTGTGTCATTAGTTTAAATAGACCTCTGGTGGCGTGTCTTGTAGGGTATGGATGGGTGTCTGAGCTGTGTGTCAGTAGTTTAAATAGTCCTCTGGTGACGTGTCTTGTAGGGTATGGATGGGTGTCTGAGGTTTGTGTCAGTAGTTTAAATAGACCTCTGGTGACGTGTCTTGTAGGGTATGGATGGGTGTCTCAGGTTTGTGTTAGTAGTTTAAATAGACCTCTGGTGACGTGTCTTGTAGGGTATGGATGGGTGTCTGAGGTTTGTGTCAGTAGTTTAAATAGACCTCTGGTGACGTGTCTTGTAGGGTATGGATGGGTGTCTGCAGTGTGTGTCAGTAGTTTAAATAGTCCTCTGGTGGCGTGTCTTGTAGGGTATGGATGGGTGTCTGAGCTGTGTGTCAGTAGTTTAAATAGACCTCTGGTGACGTGTCTTGTAGGGTATGGATGGGTGTCTGAGGTTTGTGTCAGTAGTTTAAATAGACCTCTGGTGACGTGTCTTGTAGGGTATGGATGGGTGTCTGAGGCTTGTGTCAGTAGTTTAAATAGACCTCTGGTGACGTGTCTTGTAGGGTATGGATGGGTGTCTGAGGTTTGTGTTAGTAGTTTAAATAGACCTCTGGTGACGTGTCGTGTAGGGTATGGATGGGTGTCTGAGGTTTGTGTCAGTAGTTTAAATAGACCTCTGGTGACGTGTCTTGTAGGGTATGGATGGGTGTCTGCAGTGTGTGTCAGTAGTTTAAATAGTCCTCTGGTGGCGTGTCTTGTAGGGTATGGATGGGTGTCTGAGCTGTGTGTCAGTAGTTTAAATAGACCTCTGGTGACGTGTCTTGTAGGGTATGGATGGGTGTCTGAGGTTTGTGTCAGTAGTTTAAATAGACCTCTGGTGACGTGTCTTGTAGGGTATGGATGGGTGTCTGAGGTGTGTGTTAGTAGTTTAAATAGACCTCTGGTGACGTGTCTTGTAGGGTATGGATGGGTGTCTGAGGTTTGTGTCATTAGTTTAAACAGACCTCTGGTGACGTGTCTTGTAGGGTATGGATGGGTGTCTGAGGTGTGTGTTAGTAGTTTAAATAGACCTCTGGTGACATGTCTTGTAGGGTATGGATGGGTGTCTGAGCATTGTGTTAGTAGATTAAATAGACCTCTGGTGGCGTGTCTTGTAGGGTATGGATGGGTGTCTGAGGTTTGTGTCATTAGTTTAAACAGACCTCTGGTGACGTGTCTTGTAGGGTATGGATGGGTGTCTGCGGTGTGTGTTAGTAGTTTAAATAGACCTCTGGTGACGTGTCTTGTAGGTTATGGATGGGTGTCTGCGGTGTGTGCTAGTAGTTTAAACAGACCTCTGGTGACGTGTCTTGTAGGGTATGGATGGGTGTCTGCGGTGTGTGCTAGTAGTTTAAACAGACCTCTGGTGACGTGTCTTGTAGGTTATGGATGGGTGTCTGCGGTGTGTGCTAGTAGTTTAAACAGACCTCTGGTGGCGTGTCTTGTAGGGTATGGATGGGTGTCTGAGCTGTGTGTCATTAGTTTAAATAGACCTCTGGTGACGTGTCTTGTAGGGTATGGATGGGTGTCTGAGGTTTGTGTCATTAGTTTAAACAGACCTCTGGTGGCGTGTCTTGTAGGGTATGGATGGGTGTCTGAGCTGTGTGTCATTAGTTTAAATAGACCTCTGGTGGCGTGTCTTGTAGGGTATGGATGGGTGTCTGAGGTTTGTGTTAGTAGATTAAATAGTCCTCTGGTGACGTGTCTTGTAGGGTATGGATGGGTGTCTGAGGTTTGTGTCAGTAGTTTAAATAGACCTCTGGTGGCGTGTCTTGTAGGGTATGGATGGGTGTCTGAGGTTTGTGTCAGTAGTTTAAATAGACCTCTGGTGACGTGTCTTGTAGGGTATGGATGGGTGTCTGAAGTGTGTGTCAGTAGTTTAAATAGACCTCTGGTGGCGTGTCTTGTAGGGTATGGATGGGTGTCTGAGGTTTGTGTCATTAGTTTAAACAGACCTCTGGTGATGTGTCTTGTAGGGTATGGATGGGTGTCTGAGGTGTGTGTTAGTAGTTTAAATAGACCTCTGGTGGCGTGTCTTGTAGGGTATGGATGGGTGTCTGAGGTTTGTGTCATTAGTTTAAATAGACCTCTGGTGACGTGTCTTGTAGGGTATGGATGGGTGTCTGAGGTTTGTGTCATTAGTTTAAACAGACCTCTGGTGATGTGTCTTGTAGGGTATGGATGGGTGTCTGAGGTTTGTGTTAGTAGTTTAAATAGTCCTCTGGTGACGTGTCTTGTAGGGTATGGATGGGTGTCTGAGGTTTGTGTCAGTAGTTTAAATAGACCTCTGGTGGCGTGTCTTGTAGGGTATGGATGGGTGTCTGAGCATTGTGTTAGTAGTTTAAACAGACCTCTGGTGACGTGTCTTGTAGGGTATGGATGGGTGTCTGAGGTTTGTGTCATTAGTTTAAATAGTCCTCTGGTGACGTGTCTTGTAGGGTATGGATGGGTGTCTGAGGTTTGTGTTAGTAGTTTAAATAGACCTCTGGTGACGTGTCTTGTAGGGTATGGATGGGTGTCTGAGGTTTGTGTTAGTAGATTAAATAGACCTCTGGTGGCGTGTCTTGTAGGGTATGGATGGGTGTCTGAGCATTGTGTTAGTAGATTAAATAGACCTCTGGTGACGTGTCTTGTAGGGTATGGATGGGTGTCTGAGGTTTGTGTTAGTAGTTTAAACAGACCTCTGGTGACGTGTCTTGTAGGGTATGGATGGGTGTCTGAGGTTTGTGTTAGTAGTTTAAATAGACCTCTGGTGACGTGTCTTGTAGGGTATATGGATGGGTGTCTGAGGTTTGTGTCATTAGTTTAAATAGTCCTCTGGTGACGTGTCTTGTAGGGTATGGATGGGTGTCTGAGGTTTGTGTTAGTAGTTTAAATAGTCCTCTGGTGACGTGTCTTGTAGGGTATGGATGGGTGTCTGAGGTTTGTGTCATTAGTTTAAATAGTCCTCTGGTGACGTGTCTTGTAGGGTATGGATGGGTGTCTGAGGTTTGTGTTAGTAGTTTAAATAGACCTCTGGTGACGTGTCTTGTAGGGTATGGATGGGTGTCTGAGGTTTGTGTTAGTAGTTTAAATAGACCTCTGGTGACGTGTCTTGTAGGGTATATGGATGGGTGTCTGAGGTTTGTGTCATTAGTTTAAATAGTCCTCTGGTGACGTGTCTTGTAGGGTATGGATGGGTGTCTGAGGTTTGTGTTAGTAGTTTAAATAGTCCTCTGGTGACGTGTCTTGTAGGGTATGGATGGGTGTCTGAGGTTTGTGTCATTAGTTTAAATAGTCCTCTGGTGACGTGTCTTGTAGGGTATGGATGGGTGTCTGAGGTTTGTGTTAGTAGTTTAAATAGACCTCTGGTGACGTGTCTTGTAGGGTATGGATGGGTGTCTGAGGTTTGTGTTAGTAGTTTAAATAGACCTCTGGTGACGTGTCTTGTAGGGTATATGGATGGGTGTCTGAGGTTTGTGTCATTAGTTTAAATAGTCCTCTGGTGACGTGTCTTGTAGGGTATGGATGGGTGTCTGAGCATTGTGTTAGTAGATTAAATAGACCTCTGGTGGCGTGTCTTGTAGGGTATGGATGGGTGTCTGAGGTTTGTGTCATTAGTTTAAATAGACCTCTGGTGGCGTGTCTTGTAGGGTATGGATGGGTGTCTGAGGTTTGTGTTAGTAGTTTAAATAGTCCTCTGGTGACGTGTCTTGTAGGGTATGGATGGGTGTCTGAGCTGTGTGTTAGTAGTTTAAACAGACCTCTGGTGACGTGTCTTGTAGGGTATGGATGGGTGTCTGAGGTGTGTGTTAGTAGTTTAAATAGACCTCTGGTGGCGTGTCTTGTAGGGTATGGATGGGTGTCTGAGGTTTGTGTTAGTAGATTAAATAGTCCTCTGGTGACGTGTCTTGTAGGGTATGGATGGGTGTCTGAGGTTTGTGTCAGTAGTTTAAATAGACCTCTGGTGGCGTGTCTTGTAGGGTATGGATGGGTGTCTGAGGTTTGTGTCAGTAGTTTAAATAGACCTCTGGTGACGTGTCTTGTAGGGTATGGATGGGTGTCTGCAGTGTGTGTCAGTAGTTTAAATAGACCTCTGGTGGCGTGTCTTGTAGGGTATGGATGGGTGTCTGAGGTTTGTGTCATTAGTTTAAACAGACCTCTGGTGATGTGTCTTGTAGGGTATGGATGGGTGTCTGAGGTGTGTGTTAGTAGTTTAAATAGACCTCTGGTGGCGTGTCTTGTAGGGTATGGATGGGTGTCTGAGGTTTGTGTCATTAGTTTAAATAGACCTCTGGTGACGTGTCTTGTAGGGTATGGATGGGTGTCTGAGGTTTGTGTCATTAGTTTAAACAGACCTCTGGTGACGTGTCTTGTAGGGTATGGATGGGTGTCTGAGGTTTGTGTCAGTAGTTTAAATAGACCTCTGGTGGCGTGTCTTGTAGGGTATGGATGGGTGTCTGAGCATTGTGTTAGTAGTTTAAACAGACCTCTGGTGACGTGTCTTGTAGGGTATGGATGGGTGTCTGAGGTTTGTGTCATTAGTTTAAATAGTCCTCTGGTGACGTGTCTTGTAGGGTATGGATGGGTGTCTGAGGTTTGTGTTAGTAGTTTAAATAGACCTCTGGTGACGTGTCTTGTAGGGTATGGATGGGTGTCTGAGGTTTGTGTCAGTAGTTTAAATAGACCTCTGGTGACGTGTCTTGTAGGGTATGGATGGGTGTCTGCAGTGTGTGTCAGTAGTTTAAATAGTCCTCTGGTGGCGTGTCTTGTAGGGTATGGATGGGTGTCTGAGCTGTGTGTCAGTAGTTTAAATAGACCTCTGGTGACGTGTCTTGTAGGGTATGGATGGGTGTCTGAGGTTTGTGTCAGTAGTTTAAATAGACCTCTGGTGACGTGTCTTGTAGGGTATGGATGGGTGTCTGAGGCTTGTGTCAGTAGTTTAAATAGACCTCTGGTGACGTGTCTTGTAGGGTATGGATGGGTGTCTGAGGTTTGTGTTAGTAGTTTAAATAGACCTCTGGTGACGTGTCTTAGGGTATGGATGGGTGTCTGAGGTTTGTGTCAGTAGTTTAAATAGACCTCTGTGACGTGTCTTGTAGGGTATGGATGGGTGTCTGCAGTGTGTGTCAGTAGTTTAAATAGTCCTCTGGTGGCGTGTCTTGTAGGGTATGGATGGGTGTCTGAGATTTGTGTCAGTAGTTTAAATAGACCTCTGGTGACGTGTCTTGTAGGGTATGGATGGGTGTCTGAGGTTTGTGTCATTAGTTTAAATAGACCTCTGGTGACGTGTCTTGTAGGGTATGGATGGGTGTCTGAGGTGTGTGTTAGTAGTTTAAATAGACCTCTGGTGACGTGTCTTGTAGGGTATGGATGGGTGTCTGAGGTTTGTGTCATTAGTTTAAACAGACCTCTGGTGACGTGTCTTGTAGGGTATGGATGGGTGTCTGAGGTGTGTGTTAGTAGTTTAAATAGACCTCTGGTGACATGTCTTGTCGGGTATGGATGGGTGTCTGAGCATTGTGTTAGTAGATTAAATAGTCCTCTGGTGGCGTGTCTTGTAGGGTATGGATGGGTGTCTGCGGTGTGTGTTAGTGGTTTAAATAGACCTCTGGTGACGTGTCTTGTAGGTTATGGATGGGTGTCTGCGGTGTGTGTTAGTAGTTTAAATAGACCTCTGGTGACGTGTCTTGTAGGTTATGGATGGGTGTCTGCGGTGTGTTAGTAGTTTAAACAGACCTCTGGTGACGTGTCTTGTAGGGTATGGATGGGTGTCTGAGGTTTGTGGTTTAAACAGTCTGGTGGCGTGTCTTGTAGGGTATGGATGTGTTGAGTCATTAGTTTAAATAGACCTCTGGTGGCGTGTCTTGTAGGGTATGGATGGGTGTCTGAGGTTTGTGTTAGTAGATTAAATAGTCCTCTGGTGACGTGTCTTGTAGGGTATGGATGGGTGTCTGAGGTTTGTGTCAGTAGTTTAAATAGACCTCTGGTGGCGTGTCTTGTAGGGTATGGATGGGTGTCTGAGGTTTGTGTCAGTAGTTTAAATAGACCTCTGGTGACGTGTCTTGTAGGGTATGGATGGGTGTCTGCAGTGTGTGTCAGTAGTTTAAATAGACCTCTGGTGGCGTGTCTTGTAGGGTATGGATGGGTGTCTGAGGTTTGTGTCATTAGTTTAAACAGACCTCTGGTGATGTGTCTTGTAGGGTATGGATGGGTGTCTGAGGTGTGTGTTAGTAGTTTAAATAGACCTCTGGTGGCGTGTCTTGTAGGGTATGGATGGGTGTCTGAGGTTTGTGTCATTAGTTTAAATAGACCTCTGGTGACGTGTCTTGTAGGGTATGGATGGGTGTCTGAGGTTTGTGTCATTAGTTTAAACAGACCTCTGGTGACGTGTCTTGTAGGGTATGGATGGGTGTCTGAGGTTTGTGTCAGTAGTTTAAATAGACCTCTGGTGGCGTGTCTTGTAGGGTATGGATGGGTGTCTGAGCATTGTGTTAGTAGTTTAAACAGACCTCTGGGTGTCTTGTAGGGTATGGATGGGTGTCTGAGGTTTGTGTCATTAGTTTAAATAGTCCTCTGGTGACGTGTCTTGTAGGGTATGGATGGGTGTCTGAGGTTTGTGTTAGTAGTTTAAATAGACCTCTGGTGACGTGTCTTGTAGGGTATGGATGGGTGTCTGAGGTTTGTGTTAGTAGATTAAATAGACCTCTGGTGGCGTGTCTTGTAGGGTATGGATGGGTGTCTGAGCATTGTGTTAGTAGTTTAAATAGACCTCTGGTGGACGTGTCTTGTAGGGTATGGATGGGTGTCTGAGGTTTGTGTTAGTAGTTTAAACAGACCTCTGGTGACGTGTCTTGTAGGGTATGGATGGGTGTCTGAGGTTTGTGTTAGTAGTTTAAATAGACCTCTGGTGACGTGTCTTGTAGGGTATATGGATGGGTGTCTGAGGTTTGTGTCATTAGTTTAAATAGTCCTCTGGTGACGTGTCTTGTAGGGTATGGATGGGTGTCTGAGGTTTGTGTTAGTAGTTTAAATAGTCCTCTGGTGACGTGTCTTGTAGGGTATGGATGGGTGTCTGAGGTTTGTGTCATTAGTTTAAATAGTCCTCTGGTGACGTGTCTTGTAGGGTATGGATGGGTGTCTGAGGTTTGTGTTAGTAGTTTAAATAGACCTCTGGTGACGTGTCTTGTAGGGTATGGATGGGTGTCTGAGGTTTGTGTTAGTAGTTTAAATAGACCTCTGGTGACGTGTCTTGTAGGGTATATGGATGGGTGTCTGAGGTTTGTGTCATTAGTTTAAATAGTCCTCTGGTGACGTGTCTTGTAGGGTATGGATGGGTGTCTGAGCATTGTGTTAGTAGATTAAACAGACCTCTGGTGGCGTGTCTTGTAGGGTATGGATGGGTGTCTGAGGTTTGTGTCATTAGTTTAAATAGACCTCTGGTGGCGTGTCTTGTAGGGTATGGATGGGTGTCTGAGGTTTGTGTTAGTAGTTTAAATAGACCTCTGGTGACGTGTCTTGTAGGGTATGGATGGGTGTCTGAGCTTGTGTTAGTAGTTTAAACAGACCTCTGGTGACGTGTCTTGTAGGGTATGGATGGGTGTCTGAGGTGTGTGTTAGTAGTTTAAATAGACCTCTGGTGGCGTGTCTTGTAGGGTATGGATGGGTGTCTGAGGTTTGTGTTAGTAGTTTAAATAGACCTCTGGTGACGTGTCTTGTAGGGTATGGATGGGTGTCTGAGGTTTGTGTCAGTAGTTTAAATAGACCTCTGGTGGCGTGTCTTGTAGGGTATGGATGGGTGTCTGATGTCAGTAGTTTAAATAGACCTCTGGTGACGTGTCTTGTAGGGTATGGATGGGTGTCTGCAGTGTGTGTCAGTAGTTTAAATAGACCTCTGGTGGCGTGTCTTGTAGGGTATGGATGGGTGTCTGAGGTTTGTGTCATTAGTTTAAACAGACCTCCTCTGGTTTAAATAGACCTCGTGTCTTGTAGGGTGGATGGATGGGTGTCTGAGGTCTTGTAGGGTATGGATGTGTTGAGGTTTGTGTCATTAGTTTAAACAGACCTCTGGTGACGTGTCTTGTAGGGTATGGATGGGTGTCTGAGGTTTGTGTCAGTAGTTTAAATAGACCTCTGGTGGCGTGTCTTGTAGGGTATGGATGGGTGTCTGAGCATTGTGTTAGTAGTTTAAACAGACCTCTGGTGACGTGTCTTGTAGGGTATGGATGGGTGTCTGAGGTTTGTGTCATTAGTTTAAATAGACCTCTGGTGACGTGTCTTGTAGGGTATGGATGGGTGTCTGAGGTTTGTGTTAGTAGTTTAAATAGACCTCTGGTGACGTGTCTTGTAGGGTATGGATGGGTGTCTGAGGTTTGTGTCAGTAGTTTAAATAGACCTCTGGTGGCGTGTCTTGTAGGGTATGGATGGGTGTCTGAGCATTGTGTTAGTAGTGTCTGACGGTCTTGTAGGGTATGGATGGGTGTAGTTTAAAAAGACCTCTGGTGACGTGTCTTGTAGGGTATGGATGGGTGTCTGAGGTTTGTGTTAGTAGTTTAAATAGACCTCTGGTGACGTGTCTTGTAGGGTATGGATGGGTGTCTGAGGTTTGTGTCAGTAGTTTAAATAGACCTCTGGTGACGTGTCTTGTAGGGTATGGATGGGTGTCTGAGGTTTGTGTTAGTAGTTTAAATAGTCCTCTGGTGACGTGTCTTGTAGGGTATGGATGGGTGTCTGAGGTGTGTGTCATTAGTTTAAATAGTCCTCTGGTGACGTGTCTTGTAGGGTATGGATGGGTGTCTGAGGTTTGTGTTAGTAGTTTAAATAGACCTCTGGTGACGTGTCTTGTAGGGTATGGATGGGTGTCTGAGGTTTGTGTTAGTAGTTTAAATAGACCTCTGGTGACGTGTCTTGTAGGGTATATGGATGGGTGTCTGAGGTTTGTGTCATTAGTTTAAATAGTCCTCTGGTGACGTGTCTTGTAGGGTATGGATGGGTGTCTGAGGTTTGTGTTAGTAGTTTAAATAGACCTCTGGTGACGTGTCTTGTAGGGTATGGATGGGTGTCTGAGGTTTGTGGATGGGTGTCTGAGGTATGGATGTGTCTGATAGTAGTTTAAATAGACCTCTGGTGACGTGTCTTGTAGGGTATGGATGGGTGTCTGAGGTTTGTGTTAGTAGTTTAAATAGACCTCTGGTGACGTGTCTTGTAGGGTATATGGATGGGTGTCTGAGGTTTGTGTCATTAGTTTAAATAGTCCTCTGGTGACGTGTCTTGTAGGGTATGGATGGGTGTCTGAGCATTGTGTTAGTAGTTTAAATAGACCTCTGGTGGCGTGTCTTGTAGGGTATGGATGGGTGTCTGAGGTTTGTGTCAGGTTTGTGTTAGTAGTTTAAATAGTCCTCTGGTGACGTGTCTTGTAGGGTATGGATGGGTGTCTGAGCTTGTGTTAGTAGTTTAAACAGACCTCTGGTGACGTGTCTTGTAGGGTATGGATGGGTGTCTGAGGTTTGTGTTAGTAGTTTAAATAGACCTCTGGTGGCGTGTCTTGAGGGTATGGATGGGTGTCTGAGGTGTGTGTTAGTTGTTTAAATAGTCCTCTGGTGACGTGTCTTGTAGGGTATGGATGGGTGTCTGAGGTTTGTGTTAGTAGTTTAAATAGACCTCTGGTGGCGTGTCTTGTAGGGTATGGATGGGTGTCTGATAGACCTTTGTGTCTTGTAGGGTGGATGGGTGTTGAGGTTTGTGTTAAGTTTAGACCTCCGTGTCTAGGGTATGGATGGGTGTCTGCGGTGTGTGTTAGTGGTTTAAATAGTCCTCTGGTGACGTGTCTTGTAGGGTATGGATGGGTGTCTGAGGTGTGTGTTAGTAGTTTAAATAGTCCTCTGGTGGCGTGTCTTGTAGGGTATGGATGGGTGTCTGAGGTTTGTGTCAGTAGTTTAAATAGTCCTCTGGTGACGTGTCTTGTAGGGTATGGATGGGTGTCTGAGGTTTGTGTCATTAGTTTAAATAGACCTCTGGTGACGTGTCTTGTAGGGTATGGATGGGTGTCTGAGGTGTGTGTTAGTAGTTTAAATAGTCCTCTGGTGACGTGTCTTGTAGGGTATGGATGGGTGTCTGAGGTTTGTGTTAGTAGTTTAAATAGTCCTCTGGTGGCGTGTCTTGTAGGGTATGGATGGGTGTCTGAGGTTGTGTTAGTAGTTTAAATAGTCCTCTGGTGACGTGTCTTGTAGGGTATGGATGGGTGTCTGAGGTTTGTGTTAGTAGTTTAAATAGTCCTCTGGTGGCGTGTCTTGTAGGGTATGGATGGGTGTTAGTAGTTTAAATAGACCTCTGGTGGCGTGTCTTGTAGGGTATATGGATGGGTGTCTGCGCTGTGTGTTAGTAGTTTAAATAGACCTCTGGTGACGTGTCTTGTAGGGTATGGATGGGTGTCTGAGGTTTGTGTCAGTAGTTTAAATAGACCTCTGGTGACGTGTCTTGTAGGGTATGGATGGGTGTCTGTTTAAATAGTCCTCTGGTGACGTGTCTTGGCATGGATGGGTGTAGGTGTGTGTTAGTAGTTTAAATAGACCTCTGGTGGCGTGTCTTGTAGGGTATGGATGGGTGTCTGTAGGTGGTTGTCTTGTGTATGGATGGGTGTCTGAGTAGTTTAAATAGACCTCTGGTGGCGTGTCTTGTAGGGTATGGATGGGTGTCTGAGGTTTGTGTCAGTAGTTTAAATAGACCTCTGGTGACGTGTCTTGTAGGGTATGGATGGGTGTCTGGTGTGTCAGTAGTTTAAATAGGACCTTGGTGTGTCTTGTAGGGTATGGATGGGTGTCTAATTAGTTTAGACCTCTGGTGATGTGTCTTGTAGGGTATGGATGGGTGTCTGAGGTTTGTGTTAGTAGTTTAAATAGACCTCTGGTGGCGTGTCTTGTAGGGTATGGATGGGTGTCTGAGGTTTGTGTCATTAGTTTAAATAGACCTCTGGTGACGTGTCTTGTAGGGTATGGATGGGTGTCTGAGGTTTGTGTCATTAGTTTAAATAGACCTCTGGTGGCGTGTCTTGTAGGGTATGGATGGGTGTCTGAGGTTTGTGTCAGTAGCAGACCTCTTGTGTCTTGTAGGGTATGGATGGGTTTAAAGTAGTTTAAACAGACCTCTGGTGGCGTGTCTTGTAGGGTATGGATGGGTGTCTGAGGTTTGTGTCAGTAGTTTAAATAGTCCTCTGGTGACGTGTCTTGTAGGGTATGGATGGGTGTCTGAGGTTTGTGTTAGTAGTTTAAATAGACCTCTGGTGACGTGTCTTGTAGGGTATGGATGGGTGTCTGAGGTTTGTGTTAGTAGATTAAATAGACCTCTGGTGTATGGATGGGTGTCTGAGCGTGTCTTGTGAGTCTTGAGGGTATGGATGGGTGTCTGAGGTTTGTGTTAGTAGTTTAAACAGACCTCTGGTGACGTGTCTTGTAGGGTATGGATGGGTGTCTGAGGTTTGTGTTAGTAGTTTAAATAGACCTCTGGTGACGTGTCTTGTAGGGTATGGATGGGTGTCTGAGGTTTGTGTCATTAGTTTAAATAGTCCTCTGGTGACGTGTCTTGTAGGGTATGGATGGGTGTCTGAGGTTTGTGTCAGTAGTTTAAATAGACCTCTGGTGACGTGTCTTGTAGGGTATGGATGGGTGTCTGAGGTGTGTGTCATTAGTTTAAATAGTCCTCTGGTGACGTGTCTTGTAGGGTATGGATGGGTGTCTGAGGTTTGTGTTAGTAGTTTAAATAGACCTCTGGTGACGTGTCTTGTAGGGTATGGATGGGTGTCTGAGGTTTGTGTTAGTAGTTTAAATAGACCTCTGGTGACGTGTCTTGTAGGGTATGGATGGGTGTCTGAGGTTTGTGTCAGTAGTTTAAATAGTCCTCTGGTGACGTGTCTTGTAGGGTATGGTTGGGTGTCTGATGTGTGTGTTAGTAGTTTAAATAGTCCTCTGGTGGCGTGTCTTGTAGGGTATGGATGGGTGTCTGAGGTTTGTGTCATTAGTTTAAATAGTCCTCTGGTGACGTGTCTTGTAGGGTATGGATGGGTGTCTGAGGTTTGTGGTAGTTTAAATAGACCTCTGGTGACGTGTCTTGTAGGGTATGGATGGGTGTCTGAGGTTTGTGTTAGTAGTTTAAATAGACCTCTGGTGACGTGTCTTGTAGGGTATGGATGGGTGTCTGAGGTTTGTGTCATTAGTTTAAATAGTCCTCTGGTGACGTGTCTTGTAGGGTATGGATGGGTGTCTGAGCATTGTGTAGTAGATTAAATAGTTTAAAGGTTTGTGTCATTAGTTTAAATAGACCTCTGGTGACGTGTCTTGTAGGGTATGGATGGGTGTCTGAGGTTTGTGTTAGTAGTTTAAATAGTCCTCTGGTGACGTGTCTTGTAGGGTATGGATGGGTGTCTGAGCTTGTGTTAGTAGTTTAAACAGACCTCTGGTGACGTGTCTTGTAGGGTATGGATGGGTGTCTGAGGTTTGTGTTAGTAGTTTAAATAGACCTCTGGTAGTTTAAATAGTCCTCGTGTCTTGTAGGGTATGGATGGGTGTCTGAGGTGTGTGTTAGTAGTTTAAATAGTCCTCTGGTGGCGTGTCTTGTAGGGTATGGATGGGTGTCTGAGGTGTGTGTTAGTGGTTTAAATAGACCTCTGGTGACGTGTCTTGTAGGGTATGGATGGGTGTCTGAGGTTTGTGTTAGTAGTTTAAACAGACCTCTGGTGGCGTGTCTTGTAGGGTATGGATGGGTGTCTGAGGTTTGTGTTAGTAGTTTAAATAGACCTCTGGTGACGTGTCTTGTAGGGTATGGATGGGTGTCTGAGGTGTGTGTTAGTAGTTTAAACAGACCTCTGGTGGCGTGTCTTGTGGAGTGTGTTATGGATGGGTGTCTGAGGTTTGTGTTAGTAGTTTAAATAGTCCTCTGGTGGCGTGTCTTGTAGGGTATGGATGGGTGTCTGAGGTTTGTGTCAGTAGTTTAAATAGTCCTCTGGACGTGTCTTGTAGGTATGGATGGGTGTCTGAGGTTTGTGTCATTAGTTTAAATAGACCTCTGGTGACGTGTCTTGTAGGGTATGGATGGGTGTCTGAGGTGTGTGTTAGTAGTTTAAATAGTCCTCTGGTGACGTGTCTTGTAGGGTATGGATGGGTGTCTGAGGTTTGTGTTAGTAGTTTAAATAGTCCTCTGGTGGCGTGTCTTGTAGGGTATGGATGGGTGTCTGAGGTGTGTGTTAGTAGTTTAAATAGTCCTCTGGTGACGTGTCTTGTAGGGTATGGATGGGTGTCTGAGGTTTGTGTTAGTAGTTTAAATAGTCCTCTGGTGGCGTGTCTTGTAGGGTATGGATGGGTGTCTAAGCATTGTGTTAGTAGATTAAATAGACCTCTGGTGGCGTGTCTTGTAGGGTATATGGATGGGTGTCTGCGCTGTGTGTTAGTAGTTTAAATAGACCTCTGGTGACGTGTCTTGTAGGGTATGGATGGGTGTCTGAGGTTTGTGTCAGTAGTTTAAATAGACCTCTGGTGACGTGTCTTGTAGGGTATGGATGGGTGTCTGAGGTGTGTGTCATTAGTTTAAATAGTCCTCTGGTGACGTGTCTTGTAGGGTATGGATGGGTGTCTGAGTTTAAATAGACCTCTGTGACGTGTCATTGGATGGGTGTCTGAGCATTGTGTTAGTAGTTTAAACAGACCTCTGGTGGCGTGTCTTGTAGGGTATGGATGGGTGTCTGAGGTGTGTGTTAGTAGTTTAAATAGACCTCTGGTGACGTGTCTTGTAGGGTATGGATGGGTGTCTGAGGTGTGTGTTAGTAGTTTAAATAGTCCTCTGGTGACGTGTCTTGTAGGGTATGGATGGGTGTCTGAGGTTTGTGTTAGTAGTTTAAATAGACCTCTGGATGGGTGTCTGAGGTTTGTGTTAGTAGTTTAAATAGACCTCTGGTGACGTGTCTTGTAGGGTATGGATGGGTGTCTGAGGTTTGTGTCAGTAGTTTAAATAGACCTCTGGTGACGTGTCTTGTAGGGTATGGATGGGTGTCTGAGGTTTGTGTCAGTAGTTTAAATAGACCTCTGGTGACGTGTCTTGTATGGATGGGTGTCTGAGCATTGTGTTATAGGATGGCGTGTCTTGTAGGGTATGGATGGGGTTTGTGTCATTAGTTTAAATAGACCTCTGGTGACGTGTCTTGTAGGGTATGGATGATGGGTGTCTGAGGTGTGTGTTAGTTAGTAGTTTAAATAGTCCTCTGGTGGCGTGTCTTGTAGGGTATGGATGGGTGTCTGAGGTTTGTGTTAGTAGTTTAAATAGACCTCTGGTGACGTGTCTTGTAGGGTATGGATGGGTGTCTGAGGTTTGTGTTAGTAGTTTAAATAGACCTCTGGTGACGTGTCTTGTAGGGTATGGATGGGTGTCTGAGGTTTGTGTTAGTAGATTAAATAGACCTCTGGTGGCGTGTCTTGTAGGGTATGGATGGGTGTCTGAGGTTTGTGTTAGTAGTTTAAATAGACCTCTGGTGACGTGTCTTGTAGGGTATGGATGGGTGTCTGAGGTTTGTGTTAGTAGTTTAAATAGACCTCTGGTGGCGTGTCTTGTAGGGTATGGATGGGTGTCTGAGGTTTGTGTCATTAGTTTAAATAGACCTCTGGTGACGTGTCTTGTAGGGTATGGATGGGTGTCTGAGCATTGTGTTAGTAGTTTAAACAGACCTCTGGTGACGTGTCTTGTAGGGTATGGATGGGTGTCTGAGGTTTGTGTCATTAGTTTAAATAGTCCTCTGGTGACGTGTCTTGTAGGGTATGGATGGGTGTCTGAGCATTGTGTTAGTAGTTTAAACAGACCTCTGGTCTGACGTGTCTTGTAGGGTATGGATGGGTGTCTGAGCATTGTGTGTGTCATTAGTTTAAATAGACCTCTGGTGACGTGTCTTGTAGGGTATGGATGGGTGTCTGAGCATTGTGTTAGTAGTTTAAACAGACCTCTGGTGACGTGTCTTGTAGGGTATGGATGGTTGTCTGAACATTGTGTTAGTAGTTTAAACAGACATCTGGTGACGTGTCTTGTAGGGTATGGATGGGTGTCTGAGCATTGTGTTAGTAGTTTAAACAGACCTCTGGTGACGTGTCTTGTAGGGTATGGATGGGTGTCTGAGGTTTGTGTCAGTAGTTTAAATAGACCTCTGGTGGCGTGTCTTGTAGGGTATGGATGGTTTAAACAGACCTCTGGTGGCGTGTCTGGATGGGTGTCTGAGGTTTGTGTTAGTAGTTTAAATAGACCTCTGGTGACGTGTCTTGTAGGGTATGGATGGGTGTCTGAGGTGTGTGTTAGTAGTTTAAATAGTCCTCTGGTGACGTGTCTTGTAGGGTATGGATGGGTGTCTGAGGTTTGTGTTAGTAGTTTAAATAGACCTCTGGTGACGTGTCTTGTAGGGTATGGATGGGTGTCTGAGGTTTGTTAGTAGTTTAAATAGACCTCTGGTGACGTGTCTTGTAGGGTATGGATGGGTGTCTGAGGTTTGTGTTAGTAGATTAAATAGACCTCTGGTGGCGTGTCTTGTAGGGTATGGATGGGTGTCTGAGGTTTGTGTCAGTAGTTTAAATAGACCTCTGGTGACGTGTCTTGTAGGGTATGGATGGGTGTCTGAGGTTTGTGTCATTAGTTTAAATAGACCTCTGGTGACGTGTCTTGTAGGGTATGGATGGGTGTCTGAGCATTGTGTTAGTAGTTTAAACAGACCTCTGGTGACGTGTCTTGTAGGGTATGGATGGGTGTCTGAGGTGTGTGTCATTAGTTTAAATAGTCTGAGCATTGTGTTAGTGTTTCCTGTGAGTAGGGTATGGATGGTTGTCTGAACATTGTGTTAGTAGTTTAAACAGACCTCTGGTGGCGTGTCTTGTAGGGTATGGATGGGTGTCTGAGGTGTGTGTTAGTAGTTTAAATAGTCCTCTGGTGACGTGTCTTGCAGGGTATGGATGGGTGTCTGAGCATTGTGTTAGTAGTTTTAAACAGACCTCTGGTGGCGTGTCTTGTAGGGTATGGATGGGTGTCTGAGGTGTGTGTCATTAGTTTAAATAGTCCTCTGGTGACGTGTCTTGTAGGGTATGGATGGGTGTCTGAGGTTTGTGTTATAGTTTAAATAGATGTGGTGTCTTTGTAGGGTATGATGGGTGTCAGTTTGTGTTAGTAGTTTAAATAGTCCTTCTGGTGAATGGTCTGTAGGGTATGGATGGGTGTCTGAGCTGTGTGTCAGTAGTTTAAATAGACCTCTGGTGACGTGTCTTGTAGGGTATGGATGGGTGTCTGAGCATTGTGTTAGTAGTTTAAACAGACCTCTGGTGACGTGTCTTGTAGGGTATGGATGGGTGTCTGAGGTGTGTGTCATTAGTTTAAATAGTCCTCTGGTGACGTGTCTTGTAGGGTATGGATGGGTGTCTGAGCATTGTGTTAGTAGTTTAAACAGACCTCTGGTGACGTGTCTTGTAGGGTATGGATGGGTGTCTGAGGTGTGTGTCATTAGTTTAAATAGTCCTCTGGTGACGTGTCTTGTAGGGTATGGATGGGTGTCTGAGCATTGTGTTAGTAGTTTAAACAGACCTCTGGTGACGTGTCTTGTAGGGTATGGATGGGTGTCTGAGGTTTGTGTCAGTAGTTTAAATAGACCTCTGGTGACGTGTCTTGTAGGGTATGGATGGGTGTCTGAGCATTGTGTTAGTAGTTTAAACAGACCTCTGGTGGCGTGTCTTGTAGGGTATGGATGGGTGTCTGAGGTTTGTGTTAGTAGTTTAAATAGTCCTCTGGTGACGTGTCTTGTAGGGTATGGATGGGTGTCTGAGGTTTGTGTTAGTAGTTTAAATAGACCTCTGGTGACGTGTCTTGTAGGGTATGGATGGGTGTCTGAGCATTGTGTTAGTAGTTTAAACAGACCTCTGGTGACGTGTCTTGTAGGGTATGGATGGGTGTCTGAGGTTTGTGTTAGTAGTTTAAA